>NC_069503.1:248835284-248840284 GCF_027579735.1 Bombina bombina
TGACTCACTCATTTGTGTTAGATTCAAGCCATCAGCCTCCCACAAAAAAGCTTTGCAGAAAATGAACAAAAGTTTGCTGAAATAGTGAAGAAATAGAGAAGAGAGAAAACGAGTGAGAGAGAAAACGAGTGAGAGAGAAAACGAGTGAGAGAGAGAGAAAGAGCGAGAGAGAAAAAGAGAAAGAGAGAGAAAAAGAGAGAGAGAGAAAAAGAGAAAGAGAGAGAGAAAGAGAGAGAAAGAGAGAGAAAAAGAGAAAGAGAGAGAAAAAGAGAAAGAGAGAGAAAAAGAGAAAGAGAGAGAGAAAAAGAGAGAGAAAGAGAAAGAGAAAGAGAGAGAGAGAAAGAGAGAGAAAGAGAGAGAAAGAGAGAGAGAAAGAGAGAAAGAAAAAGAAAGAGAGAAAGAAAAAGAAAGAGAGAGAGAGAGAGAGAGAGAAAGAGAAAGAGAAAGAGAAAAGAGAGAGAGAGAGAGAGAGAGAGAGAGAGAGAGAGAGAGAGAGAGAGAGAGAGAGAGAGAGAGAGAGAGAGAGAGAGAGAGAGAGAGAGAGAAAAAAGAGAGAATCCTCTATATATAAAAAAAATTGACCGTAAAGGGACAGTAAGGTCAAAATAAAATATTAAATTTACTTCTGTTATACAATGCAGAGTGAAGCAAATTTGATAACAAAGCTACAAATAATGTTGCAAAACACTGCTGCCATAGAGTGCTAAAGACACGTGCACACACCTGAGCTCTTATGAGCCTACTTAGTTTTACTCTTCAATAAAAGATACCAATAGAACAAAGCAAATTTGATAATAGAAGTAAATTGGAAAGTTGTTTAACCCCTTAATGACCACAATGTACCCTGTATGTCACCGGTCGTTAAGGGTTTTTTCAGGACATAATAGCACAAGTCTAGCAAGAACACGCTATTAATGGACTCCCTCCAGCAGGCTTTGTGGAATAGAGCAGTCTCAACGCTGGTGGCAAGATTGCGCTATAAAACAATCAAGTCCCAAAAAAAGGCCAGTGACATACAGGGTACGTCGCTGGTCCTTAAGGGGTTAAAATTGCATGCCCTATCCGAATCATCAAAGTTTAATTTTGACTTTACTTTCCCTATAAACACCTTTTTCCTGCCATTCTTACCTTTCATGTTACAGTGCTCCCATACCTATACCAGTAAAGTTAAGAGGATCACAGCATCTCCATTCTGCAGAAAGTCTAGAAGGAGTCACTGAAGAACATTTCAGCCCAAGCAAGAAACAATTTGACTTATTCCGGAAACCAGGCGAGTCTGACCAGGCTGTGCAACCTCACACCGTGCGTGCTTCTTGGCTAGAGACGGGAGTCTCAGAAAGGACACACGTGATGTGTATAAATACAACACAACTCCTGTTGTTGTAACCTCTCAATGACAAGGAAAGAGAATGGATGAGCAGGGCAGAGTGCACCACAAAGTATTGCATGTTCATGGTTCAAAAATTCATTGCACACCACATGTATCGCTTCCAAATCCCTTTTTTCCGAGCCAGTTTCCAAACAAAGCACAGCATCAATACGCAGCGCTTGAATTTGAAGCAAGAGATTATATCTTATAGAAACAAGTGATTTCGCTTTTCAGCAGTCACGGTATGAATGCAGGCTTGACAGCTATGTAGACTTAAAGGAACACTGTAATCGTTTTCCAATTGTATCTTTTAACGTTTGTTAAAAAAAAAGTTTAACCCCTTAGTGCACATGACATCTGTTAGTAACTTTTCAACAGCAGGGATATGCCACAGTGTCTCTAGATTGTTAATTTACTGATGGATATGGCAAATATATATGTTATCCCCTTAAAGGGACATGATACCCAAATATTGAAGCACTTTAAATTGATGCAGCATATCTGTAAAAAGCCGACTAGAAAATATTACCTGAACATCTCTATGTAAAAATGGAAGCTATTTTACTTCAAAATGTATGTGTGGGGGGGTGTGAGGAGCGCTAATAGTTATAGCTGTGAGTAGGACTAATTTTTAGTGATAATTGTATATACTATCTAATTGTTTATGTGTATTCACAATTTTAATATTCCTTGTGTTTTACCTTGTCAACCTGTCAATGTGTTGTGACTAAATACTTAGTGTAGTGACTTAATATCTTCGCGATAGTGGGCAATAATTTGTCCTATGTATATACCTTTAAGAACCCGGTACTAAATTGTACCTATGAATTCCCTGTGGTAGAAAATTTGTCAGCAATATTGTTTTAAAACCTCCTTAGTGTTTCATAGAGATGACCATACTAGTTTGTAAATTGTGCTATTGGTGCATATATTGTGCTATCGATATATACCTTTAAGAATCTGGTACCGTAATGTGCCTTTATATCCCTTTATCATAAAAAATAATTTAAATGCTCCTCCGTATTTTGTAGGGATGAAACCAAACTTTTATATATTCAAATGATATATTTTTATGACAATTCACGTTATAGATACAAATATTACACAGATAAAAATGTTGCACAAAATAAAATAAAATCAAAATGGTTTCGTTGACCAACAATTATTTGCATATGCACACATATAAAAACATGTTACTCTCATAAAAAGGCTACTAGAGTATGACTTATGATGTGGTATCAAAAACTCTTGTGTATCTTGACTTAAACTTTTGGATTATGTATACAATTGTTGCGAAAAGATGTATAATGAAGTTGTGGCCACAACTGAGTTCTTTGAATTTCTTTCGTGTCTCCAAATCTGGGCGATGTTATGCAATGTATTGTTGCACTCCCCCTAACCGGACTTCTGATCGTGTCTTACCTCGTTATGTAGGGGTCTTGGGAAGCTGCTCGCTCGATGTAATACCTTAATGGAGGATCAGCGTCTCTCCGTTTGAAGTTCCCGGCGGCTTGCTTCCTCTCCCTGACGTCGTCTGTTTCACGTGTTCCGTTGGAGGCCAATCAGGTAACCGGATCGTGGGGGGAGTGTATCTCCTTGTAATCCTGGCTTGCTTGGTTCTTTTTCTTTAATCTACCTACCCCGCCGCCGCCAGCTATATTATCTATATTAACCCTAAGTATATTATAGTTAATATAGTTATTACATTATATATATTAACCCTAATTATATTAGGGTTAATATAGTTACTATAGTATTTATATTAACTATATTAACTCTATCTAACCCTAACACCCCTAACTAAATTCTTATTAAATAAATCTAAATTTATATTATAAACTAAAATATTCCTATTTAAATCTAAATACTTACCTATAAAATAAACCCTAAGATAGCTACAATATAATTAATAATTACATTCTAGCTATGTTAGGGTTTATATTTATTTTACAGGTAAATTGTTAATTATTTTAACTAGGTATAATAGCTATTAAATAGTTATTACCTATTTAATAGCTACCTAGTTAAAATAATTACCCAATTACCTGTAAAATAAATCCTAACCTAAGTTACAAATACACCTACACTATCAATAAATTAAATAAACTACAAATATCTATCTAAAAATACAATTAAACTAAACTAAACTAAATTACAAAAAAAAACCCCCCACTAAATTACAAAAAATAAAAAAAGATTACAAGATTTTTAAGCTAATTACACCTATTCTAAGCCCCCTAATAAAATAATAAACCCCACCCTATTCTAAATTAAAAATAGTTCAAAGCTGATTGGTTCAGCCAATCGGATTGAACTTGAATCTGATTGGCTGATTCAATCAGCCAATCAGATTTTTCTACCTTAATTCCGATTGGCTGATAGAATCGATCTTGGATGACGTCATTTAAAGGTACCTCATTCGTCGGCCGGGATGGATGCTCCGCGTTGGAGGAGCGAAGATTAAAGATGCCGCTTGATGGAAGATGCTGCCCGATGGAAGAAGACTTTGCTGCCGCTTGGAGAAAGACATCACCGGGATGAAGAAATCTTCTTTGCCGCTTGATTGGACATCGCCCGGATCGGATGAAGAGTTCTGCCCGGCGGGGTGAATACAAGGTAGGGAGATCTTCATGGGGGTAGTGTTAGGTTTATTTAAGGGGGTTTGGGTTAGATTAGGGGTATGTGGGTGGTGGGTTGTAATGTTGGGGGGTGGTATTGTGTTTTTTTTTTCAGGCAAAAGAGCAGTTTTCTTTGGGGCATGCCCCCACAAAAGGCCCTTTTAAGGGCTGGTAAGGTAAAAGAGCTTTGAACTATTTTTAATTTAGAATAGGGTAGGGAATTTTTTTATTTTGGGGGTTTATTATTTTATTAGGGGGCTTAGAATAGGTGTAATTAGCTTAAAAATCTTGTAATCTTTTTTTATTTTTTGTAATTTAGTGTTTGTTTGTTTTTGTAATTTAATTTAGTTTAATTGTATTTTTAGATAGATATTTGTAGTTTATTTAATTTATTGATAGTGTAGATGTATTTGTAACTTAGGTTAGGTTTTATTTTACAGGTAATTGGGTAATTATTTTAACTAGGTAGCTATTAAATAGGTAATAACTATTTAATAGCTATTATACCTAGTTAACATAATTAACAATTTACCTGTAAAATAAATATAAACCCTAACATAGCTACAATGTAATTATTAATTATATTGTAGCTATCTTAGGGTTTATTTTATAGGTAAGTATTTAGATTTAAATAGGAATATTTTAATTAATAATATTAATATTAGATTTATTTTAATAAGAGTTTAGTTAGGATGTTAGAGTTAGATAGGGTTATTATACTTAATATAAATATATATATATATATATATATATATATATATATATATATATATATAATATAATAACGATATTAACTATATTAACCCTAATATAATTAGGGTTAATATAGTTAATATATATAATATAATAACTATATTAACTATATTAACCCTAATATAATTAGGGTTAATATAGCTGGCGGCGGTGTAGGGGGATTAGATTAGGGGTTAATACATTTATTATAAGTGGCCGCGGTGTAGGGGGTTGTAGATTGTAGGCAAAAGAGCAGTTTACTTTGTGACAAAGCCCCGCCA
>NC_069503.1:248845284-249070284 GCF_027579735.1 Bombina bombina
AAATCAGTATGTTTGTCCCGGGACAGTTAAGGGATTAAGCCTCGTGCACTCTCATGTTATTTCCCTATTTAGTTTAAGGAAGTTTACTATGAAATCTCATGAAAGTTAAGTCAAATCTCATGAGATCACAGTAAAAGAGTTTATGACCTCAGCACTGCTGATGGGCTGCTGTTCATTTCTTCATTTATTTATTTTTTACCTGCAGCTGGGCAGCAGCTGAATTATAACTTTTTCCATAGAACTTACTCTGGTGAGCTGAGGAGATTGTGAGGTAAAATATCTTTCTTTTTTACATAGAGATGCTCAGGTGATATTTTCCTGTCAGCTTTTTACAGTTACACTGCATTAGTTTCAAGTGATTTAGCATATGAGTATTATGTCCCTTTAATATAGTAGACCTCTTTCTTTGACATCACTGGATATGCAAATGATTATACACAATAAAATATTGGCAGGTCTGATCTCTGGCAGCCAGAGGGTTAAGTTACTGTCCCAGTACCTATTGCTTATACAGGCTTTATCACTATACACCCTAGGTTACAGTGTTCTTTGTTAAATACATTGTAATTATAAAGACATTTCTGGTGTGTTGCTACAGAATAGCATATCAGCGAAGGAGGTTTAACATTGTAGAGCACCAACAGATTCCGCAGCGCTATAAATATAGGCAGAATACTGTACAAGGAAACATTTATAGGGATCAGATGGGTAGAGGGCCCTGCCAAGAGTCCCACTGTTGAAGTCAGCTCTTAAGAAGGCGATCTATAAACAGCATGTCTCTTAGGCTTACATGCTAAGGGGGTTCAAGGGATAGCAATGGAGGAGAGGAACTGGTATAAAGAAAGGTTAGTGTGCGTTGTATGCATTCCTGAACAGTAGAGTCTTTAGGGAGCGCTTAAAGTTTTCAAAACTAGGGGAGAGTCTTGTGGAGCGAGGCAGAGAGTTCCTCAAGATGGGAGCCAGTCTGGAGAAGTTCTGTAAGTGCGATTGTGAGGAAGTAACAAGAGAGGAGGAGAGTAGGAGGTCATGAGCAGAGCAAAGGGGACATGAGGGAGAGTATCTGGAGACAAGGTTTGAGATATAGGGGGGAGCAGTGCAATTGAGGGCTTTGTATGTCACAGTGAGAATGTTGTGTTTAATCCTGGAGACAAGAGGAAGCCAGTGAAGGGATTGGCAGAAAGAGAGGTGCAGAAGATGAAGTGCAGCATGTAAGAAAGATGAGCCTGGCAGAGGCATTCATTATGGATTGTAAAGGAGCTAGGCGGCAGCTGGGGAGACCAGAAGGACAAAGTTGCAGTAATCGAGGCGGGAAAGGATGAGAGAGTGGATTAAAATCTTAGTAGTGTCTTGTGTAAGGTAATGTCTAATTTTACAGATGTTTTTAAGGTGGAAGCGGAAGGATTTAGCCAAGGACTGAATGTGAGGAGTGAAAGAAAGATCTGAGTCAAGTGTGATCCCAAGACATCGGGCATGCGGGGTAGGTGGTAATGATGGAGTTGTCGACAGTTAGAGAGAGACTGGGGTGGAGATTTTGGAAGAAGAGGGTAAAATAAGGAGCTCAGTTTTTAAGAGATATAGCTTGAGGTAGTGAGAGGACATCCAGGAAGAGATGTGAGAAAGACAGTTAGTGACACGGGTTAGCAAGAAAGGAGATAGGTCTGGTGCAGAGAAGTAGATTTTGGTGTTGTCGGCAAACAAATGATATTGGAACCCGTGGGACTTTATTTAGGGAACCTAATGATGATGTGTAGATTGAGAAGAGAAGGGGACTGAGGTCAGAGCCTGTCAGGGTGCCAGGAATCAGACTGAGACGAGAAGTGCAAAAATAATCACACCTTTATTAATAGCAAAAAATTATAAAAAGTCCACAAGTCAAATAACAAGCCAGGAGTCCAAACCAGAGCTGGTAGTCAGACGAGCCGAATCAGGAGCCAAAGCGATCCAGGTAATACACAGGAACTCTCACAAACAGGTCTCAGACAACGCAAAGGCAAAGCATAGTGAAAAATAATAAATGATGACATCACAATTCTGAGACTGCATCCTGTCTCACATGGATGATGCACAACAGTCTGGCCATAAAAGGAAGTGCAGGAAGTGAGCAGCATCCCCCACAATGCACCAAGTCAGGAAGAGAGGTGAGTAAAATGGCTGCCAGCAGTACATGGCAAACACAACAGGGAAAAACCCTGACAGAGCCTTGCGGTACCCCAACAGAAAGTGGTGACGGGGCAGAGGAGGCCCCAGAGAAGGCTATACTAAAAGGTACGGTTTGACAGGTAGGAAGAGAACCACGAGAGGGTTGTGTCACAAATGCCGAAGGATTGGAGGGTTTGGAGCAAAAGAGGGTGGTCAACAGTATCAAAGGCTGCAGACAGATTGAGGAGGATAAGAAGAGAGAAGTGGTCTTTTGATTTTGCTGTAAGTAGGTCATTGGTAACCTTAACAATTGCTGTCTCTGTGGAGTGATGGGGACGAAATCCAGATTGCAGTGGGTCAAGGAGGGAGTTAGTATTTTAATGTAAGTTACTTCTTCCTCAGTAACAGGGGAGAAAGAGCTAAATTTATATGGGTTGTGGTTGATTGCGAGCGTTTGAGGGGGTGAGAGAATGGAAGTAAGTTGAGAGCTGATTTCATTTCTGATGGAGTCGATTTTGTTATTGAAGTGGCTGGCAAAGTCTTGAGCTGACAGAGAAGTTGTATTAGGGGGTGGGGTGGGCGGAGAAGAGTATTGAAAGTGGAGAACAGACGTTTTGGGTTTGAAGAAATAGTAGAGATAATAGTAGATAAGTAATGTTGCTTATAGAGATTAAGGGCAGAATAGTAAGAGTTTAAAATGAACTTGTAATGAAGGAAATCAGCTGAACTCTGAGATTCTCTCCAGTGCCACTCGGCAGTATGGGAACATCTGCATAGGTACCGTGTCAGAGGAGTATGCCAGGGCTGAGGATGAGTGTGTGATTTACGAGCAATGGTAAGAGGGCCCAGATTGTCAAGGACCGATGTAAGGGTGGAGTTATAGTGGCAGATAGATTGGTCAGGGCAGGAGAAGGAGGAGATGGATGAGAGGAGAGGTTTGAGGGAATTAGCGAGCTGTTGCTGGCTGATCTAATGACATAATGTTTCAGTGATGTTTGGTGTGAGGAGTAGGAGGGAGAGTTGTAGGGAGGGATGAGATGTTCCAAGTGAGGAGATGGTGGTCAGAAAGAGGAAAATTAGAGTTTTTGCCTTATTTGGATGAGCTAATCTGGGTTATAATCCACAGACAACAAGGCTAGTCACTTTTATAAAGTTACTAAAAATGAATTGTTTTTCAGCAGTCATCTGATAAAGCCAATTAGTGGGTGATCTGTAGCAGAGTTAGCCTTGACAAGTCAGCAGGGTACATTTCAAGTTCTAAGAATTAGAAATTGCTTAATTGTCAGAGCTAAATTACATGAAAAGGGGACACAATAAAAATACTTTGCAAATGTGTTTCATTTTGCATAACTAGACAATTTATATAAAAACCAAAAGGGGTTTACTGTCCTTTTAACCCTTCAAGTATCAACATTTGCAGTTAAAAGGGACATTATATACTCATTTTTCTTTGCATAAATGTTTTGTAGATGTTCTATTTATATAGCCCATAAAGTTGTTTTTTTTTTAAATGTATAGTTTTGCTTATTTTTAAATAACATTGCTCTGATTTTCAGACTCCTAACCACGCCCCAAAGTTTTATGAGAATACCGTTAGCTACCTACTCCAGCTTGCTCCTGTTTGTGTAAAGGGTCTTTTCATATGCAAAAGAAGGGGGAGGGGTAGTGTCTTATTTCCCACTTGCAGTGGGCTTTCCTGCTACCTTTTCAACAGAGCTAAACGGACAGCTTCTAAGTAAGTTTTTAAACAGTTTTATGCTGGATTTTTATATCAGTATCTGTGCATCTTATTCTTTATAGTAGTGTCTATTACATGCAGTTATATGAAAATTGGTGTATACTGTCCCTTTAAGATCAGATTGTTTCTCAGACTATTATATTTTTGTGCTCTATACTCGTATGTAAAAGCAACAGATTTATACTACAATGTGCAAATGCTCATTAATGGATACACAGTGCTTATGCCAGGGTTTAAAAGATGCAACTTATAATAAAACAAATCTAGTCTGATTATTCTGGGAACAAAGTAATAATAGGTCATTTACATTTGAGGCTGCTTTCAGCTGGATCTGGACACAAAAACCACATTGGAATTTGGATTATTTTGTTTGTTAGCTCATTTTGCTACCAGCTCTGCCACTAATTTACCCTTGCAGTTGAAAGAGATTCCAAAAGTTTGTGTAATTTACACAATGTCCCCTTCCATCCAGTCTACTCCCTTTTTATTAAGCCAAAAAATTGTTAAGACCAAGAATAATAATGATTATAAAAAGCTACTAAAAATAAAATAAAATACGTTTTTCAAAATAAGACAACTGATTTAACAGGGGAATCAACAACAATTTACATTTTACAGATGCTATATTTAATGTTATTTACTGTTTGATTACATATTTATTTATTTTATAGGGACAGTAAACATCTTGCAATAAACATCATATCAGCTAGGTGTAAACATTTTTTAACCTTTTAATGCCGTCATGGCAGTCTATTCCATCCTACCCGCGCTGGGCTCTAACTCAACAGCACTTCCTGGATGCGATCACTTTCTGGAAGGTGTGACTAGCGTCATAGAGATGCCCCCCTGACCCGATCTCATAACTGAAATCTCGCGATTTCAATTTGTCTACATCGGAATGTTGTTCCGATGTAGACAAATTTACCCTGTCATAAAGAAAAATATGTTTTCTGCCATTGCTTTTCAATAGCAATCTCCACCCACAACTTGCCTTATTTTGAGGAGCCAATCCAGGCTTGAGTCTGCAGCTGACAAGGCTAGCAATGGTCATAATGTTAGTATAAGATGCATTATTTTGCATATCTTATCTGTTGAAGCTAATTAGGTAAACATGTAGCAAAGGTAGCCTTAAGAAGTCAGCAGGGTGCTTTTTCAGCTTTGAGAATTAGAAATTCCATGATTTTTAAAGCAACATTACATGATAAGGGGCAAAATAAACAGTGTATTGTAATGTTGTTTCACTATGCATAACTAAAACTTTTTATTTAATTCTCAAGGTGTTTACTGTCCCTTTAATTTCCTGCTGTCCTCTGAACCTATTAAATGCCACTGTCACAGATTGATGACTTCCACCCCCTAATTTAGCGAAGCATTCCTGCAATTTGTAATCACAACAAAGGGCCGTGACCTTTTAAATATGCTAACACTGCTGTAACACAACATTGCAAGACACTTGTTAGCTATAAATACAGCTGAATGAAAAGAATTAAATCAGAGTGTGAAAAAAAGAACTGTATGAGAAATGAAGGAATGTGAGTTCAAGACTGGACTAGCCCAACAGAAAAAAATGCAGTAATACAAGGCTTGACAAATTCGAGGAGCCACAACTCCAAAAAATGTTAGTTTTGGCTTCTAAAAAAATTTGATAATATATATAGGATTTTGCCCTGGCTTTTAGAAATGGTAAACCTGGCTCCTTAATATTCCAGCCAGCACTTAAAGGGACACTGAACCCACATTTTTTTCTTTTGTGATTCAGATAGAGCTTAAAATTTTAAGCAACTTTCTAATTTACTCCTATTATTACATTTTCTTAATTCTCTTGCTATCTTTATTTGAAATGCAAGAATGTAAGTTTAGATTTCGGCCCATTTTTGGTGAACAACCTGGGTTGTTCTTGCTGATTGGTGGATAAATTCATCCACCAATAAAAAAGTACTGTCCAGAGTACTGAACCAAAAGAAGCTTAGATTCATTCTTTTTCAAAAAAAGATAGCAAGAGAATGAAGAAAATTGATAATAGGAGTAAATTAGAAAGTTGCTTAAGATTCCTTTATTACCCATTCATCAGTTTTGCATAACCAACCCTTTAATACTAATATACTTTTTACCTCTAAGATTACCTGTGTCTAAGCCCCTGCAAATTGCCCCATGTCACAGTGCTTTATCATTATAATTTATCATTCTCTACGGGAGTGAGCATAATGTTATCTATATGACACACATGAACTAGCACTGTCTAGCTGGGAGGCAATATTTAAAAGCACTGAGATAAGGACTGGGTGGCTTGCAGGGGCTAAGAAACAGGCAAACTTAGAGGTTATAAAGTATATTAATATAACAATGTTGGTTATGCAAAGCTGGGGAATTGGCAGTAAAGGTCTTATCTACAGTATCTTTTTTTACCTATTAAAAAAAGTAGCTGTCCCTTTAAAAGCATCCAATGCTTTGTAATAGAAACAAAAGAGCAGAGGCACTTTAACACTATTCGTGGTAAGGGGGGTCTTATGGAGACCATATGATTAAGGGGTCTCACATTCTTATAGGAATGTATTTAAAGACCAAAAGAGTTTGTTTTCCTAAAGCAAATGCTTCTACATCTAAAACAATGGAATCTGAAAAGCAGTGATGTAAAAAACAGAATACTAATCATATTAAAAGATTCTTGGCTAAAATGATGAAAGCTATTACAGTTACAGGATGGGCCGGGGATTCTAAGTACAGCAACAAGTTTAAACATAAAAAAATTGCTTGTAAATAAAGAACCGGAAATAAACAACATGGAAATATGAAATTGACTTCAAACAATGCAGAGATCTCTAATTTTTCTTCCTACATTTATATTTTTCTCCTAAGTTGAACAAAAAATATTTATTAATTAAAAGAAATAGGATAACATTAAACTAGTACTAAGAAACCTTATGAACTCTCTAGTACTTGTCCGGTGATAGACCTTCAAATTAGTGACTCTGTACAATACATTGTTTACCCCTAAAAATGAATTGTTTTACCAGCTGCAAATAATTAAAAGGGCATTGCCGTGGCAAAATGAATTTAATGTTAGAGTTTGTATATTTTTGCACTATTCACCCCGGAACTCTGTGCTCTGAGAGCTGCAATGAAATGCTAGTCAAAGCAAGAAACAGCCAGTGAGCAAAATGGCAGCTTCTATGTCACCACCGTGCTAGCCACCAGCTGTGTTAAAGGGACATTGTACACTAGATTTTCTTTGCATAAATGTTTTCTAGATGATGCATTTATAAAGCCCATCTGGGAGTGTTTTTGTAAAAATGTATAGTTTTGCTTATTTTTAAATAACATTGTGCTGATTTTCAGACTCCTAACCAAGCACCAAACTTTTAGATGTATACTGATGTCTACAGATTCCAGTGGCTCCTGTTAGTATAATCTGTATTTCCATATGCAGGGGAGGGAGGGAGTGTCTGCTGTTCCTGTTTTCCCAGCTCCTTTCACTGGGTGTCCCAGCATAACCTCTTCAACAGTGCTAAACTGAGAGCTTCTAAGTACGTTTTAAAAAAAGGTTTTATACTGGAGTTTTAGATAAATATCTGTGCATTTTCTTTTTT
Organism: Bombina bombina; assembly: GCF_027579735.1. Lineage (NCBI taxonomy): Eukaryota > Metazoa > Chordata > Amphibia > Anura > Bombinatoridae > Bombina > Bombina bombina. Next base: position 248,852,749 of record NC_069503.1, read on the forward strand.
ATAGCATTGTCTTATTACATATTGTTATATAAAAATCGTTGTAAACTGTCCTTTTAAGCTTGAGAGCTGTAATAAAAAGCGAATTTACTTATGAGTTTAGCCTACAGTGAGTAGTACAAAAATTACAGGATATAACAAATTATGCAGGTAATTTTCACACTAAAATGTCCCTTTAAGGGCTAGTTTACAAGTGGCACACTAACTGTTGCACATAAGCAATATCGGGTTTATCAAAGCTGTTTGTGTGCATCAGAAGTTGCATGAGTATTACAAGTTGAAAGTAAACGTGTTCACTCGAGTGCAACTGAATTTAATGCGCGTTGGGATATCACAACCTCAGAGCTCTGGTTAACTGTTACGCTCGAATAAAAAGTCTCACAAAATACATCAAAATTACATTTAAAAGTACAGTTACACTCATAACAACACCATCTAATAAAAATTATTGAAAATAATTGCAGATATAAAGGCTTAAAGATCTCAGGTGTTAGAAAAAAGGGCTGCAAAGGGCTTTAACTCTCTCAAACTATATATATACCACATTTTTAATATATATATATATATATATATATACACACACACACACAAACTTGTATTTAAGAATAAATAGAACATATTCTGCTATGTGAAGAACATTGGAATGTGAAATATTAATATTTTATGTTAGGTTAGCGCACTTGAGAATATGCATTTGGGTTTGCGTGACTTTTTGGGTGTTAGTTCCCCCTCACATACACTTTCGCTCTCTATTGAAGTCAATGGGAGAATACGTTGCAATATTGTAACTTCAGCTTTTTGCTCTCGTTGGTTTAGTGCGCAAGTGAAAGCTTTTTACTTACAATTTGTAATACGCGCAGTATCGGATGCTCGCAAAAAGTCAAAGTCAAGTGCAATTAGCGTGGGAGCAATAAATAGCACTCTACTCGTAATCTAGCCCTAAATGTACTGGAAATAGCTCTTTTAGGTTTATTCTAGCAAAGTTAGTTTTGCACATTGAAACCCCCACACATAAAAAACATATCAGTACCTAAGAACTGTCCTTTGTGTATAGAGAAAGATTAGATAATCAGATCAGTTCTTCCTGCAAGCTCACCCCTTTAATGGGTGTTGATTTCAATCAGCAAAAACAGCTACCATAAAATAAATGATCTGGTGTAACAAGCAATTTAGAGCACAGTATCCATTATATATATATATATATATATATATATATATATAAATAAATAAATAAATCTTCCACTTGCAGAACAACAACACATTTAATGCTGGATTTCAGTATTTCAGTACTCTGCTGCAAACTTGTCAGTTGCATGTGTATTCCAATTAACCCTAAATATTGTTCTATTTTGTTTATTTTCGAGGTGTTACTATGTTTTTCACAGAGCAGGCTATAAAGTAATATAAGTTAAACTTGTTACTATAACATATTAGGCACTTCACAAATATGTGATTTCTAAAATTGTATTGCTTTGGAGGAGACAAGGAAATTAGATATCCCCCCCCCCATCATGACCAAATGTCATATGGCATCTCTCACATTTTGTTTATTTAGAACAAAATCATATTGTTTGCACCTCTGGAGTTTATCATTATAAAATAAATCAGTAAGATGATATGATGAGTAAAGTTTCATTAATAGGCAAATTATATTGATCATTACATCTTTCTAAAAGTTTTTTCCCCTACTAATTTTACAGCCTCAAATGTGGTTATATTTCTCCTTTTAAACAGAAAAGGTGTGTGTGTGTGGGTGTGTGTGAGTGTGTGTGTGTGTGTGTTTGTGGGGTTTACAAAAAACAGAACCTTTATAAAACCTATATCAAAAAAGTTACTGATTCCAGTCAGCAGACTATAAAGGCTGTGACACTGCAAGCGGAGCGACGCGCAGCATGTAGATGCGGCTGTGCGCGCTCAGTGTGTCCTGCCTTTTCATCTCTAAGCACTCTGCCGCGTCAGCTTGCGGAGCTGAGCGCTCAGAGATGAAATATTTGAACTTCAGAAGCGATGCAACGCGGTGTGAAGCAGATGCTTCGCCTTGAGCTGCATCGCTTGCAGTGTGTCACAGCCTTAAAGGGACAGTCTACACCAAAATGTTTATTGTTTTAAAAGTTAGATAATGCCTTTATTACCCATTCCCCAGTTTTGCATAACCAACACAGTTCTATTAATATACTTTTAACCTCTGTGATTATGTTGTATATAAGCCTCTGCAAACTGTCCCTTTATTTCAGTTCTTTTGACAGACTTGCAGTTTAGCCAATCAGTGCCTGCTCCCAGATAACTTCACGTGCATGAGCACAGTGTTATCTATATGAAACACATGAACTAACACCCTATAGTGGTAAAAAAAATGTTAAAATGCATTCTGAAAAGGAGGTGGCCTTCAAGGTCTAAGAAATTAGCATATGAACCTCCTAGGTTAAGCTTTCAACTAAGAATACCAAGAGAACAAAGCAAAATTGGTGATAAAAATAAATTGGAAAATTGTTTAAAATTACATGCCCTATCTGAATCATGAAAGTTTATTTTGGACTAGACTGTCCCTTTAACAATGGATATACAATCAATGTATCTGCCATTTAAACTATCTTTCCTGAAAAAAAAATAACAGGATATTCCAGTAGGTGTGCTTCTTAGAATATTGCAAAAGTGCTTCAATTTGAATTTTAGAATCAAAGCAAAGAAATTAAAATCCAACTTCAGTGTGTCTTAAGGACCTACAATGTTTCAGCATTTGCGTGAAAAAAAAATAAGGAAATAATTGCCATGCTATTGTTTACCAAGAATTCTATAGACAAGTACTTCCCCCTATATTTGTGTATTACTGCAAGTGCTAAGTATGTTGGGGGAAAAAACAACATATTATTTGCATGGGTATTTAACTGAAACAAAACACTGATAAATGTATAAATACACTTTGCTGATGTAAAAACAACTCTACTACAGGGCTTAGAGGTAAATGAGTTAAAAGTGAAAAGATATTTTGAACCTAAAAAGGAGAGAAGTCACTTTATCTCTAACATATATACCCAAAGGAGCTACAAAATAAGCACGTTCAGCTATATATTTGCACATGCAGCAAATTCTATATATCCTAGAGAAAAGAACTCTAGACTTTGTGCAAGTATTTTTTAAAACACTGAACAAATCATTCAATCAAATTGTTTTTAACATTTGCTGGTAAAATCTTTATAAAGTTTTAAAATTGGTTAAATAAAGGAAAACAAAAAACATAAAAGCTTTTAAAGACATCATCCATTATAGTTGATAATCATCTGCAAAACACTTCCTTTTCCAATAATTTATTCCCTAATATTTCAAATACTGTATCCTTATTGAAGGGGGCTAGATGAATGCATGTACACTGTATGCCCTACATCCTCATGAATCAGTGACGAGAGTGCTCACTTGCAGAAGACTGTATCAATACCTTTCACGTGCATGTGACCTGCTAGGTATATGTCTGTTATCTGTCCTCCACACTCATACGAGAAAACCAACAGGTAATCAACAGTGGGGGGTTTTCTTTCAGTAATTGTATCCCCTCAGTTGATAGTAACAACAAAGCAGTGATTTTACTCCCAGACTGCTAATACAAAACTTTTTGGCTGCCAGTAACACACACACACACCACACTGGCTGCCAGTAACACACACAGAGCAAGGATACTTCCCTTATAAGTTGTTCTTTCCTGCCAGTAGTGAGATAACCCTTTTAGGTCATTCACACACATACATTAGTTGTTTTTTTTACCAGTAGTAGAACAATTTTTTACCCCCCATTGTGCCAGTAATACCAAGGGCATTTAAACCCTGTGTGTGCCGGTATTACATACATATCTTTACTTAAGCTGCAGTTTGGGAAGCTAAAACTGCAAAATACAATTTACTGGAAAGCTGGTTGAACTACTAGACATCTGGCAATCCTAGCGCAAACAGAACCGACACGCCTTTCAAATTTACTTTCATCTCCCATTAATATGTATCACTTTAAAGAAAACCAGCTACAGCAGTCATGTTCCAATTAACCATTTCACTACACCATGGTACACTTGTCAGTGCCCCTTAACAAGTTAATGAGTTAGCATTAGTATATAAAGTAATTCAGCTATCAGACACAGTAAAAGTCTGAGCTGTTCACTTATACATTTATCACACACAGAATGTCATTTATGCTACATACATGTTAGTCAGAAAAAAAAGATACTTCTATTGTCTAGTTTGCTTTATTCTCTTAGTATCTTTTGCTGGAAAGCATACTTAGGTAAGCTCTGTAGAAGCAATGCACTGCTGAAGCTAGCTGCTGATTGGTGGCTGTACATATATGTCTCTTGTCATTGACTCACCTGATGTATTCAGCTAACTACCAGTAGTGCATTACAGCTCCTTCAACAAAGGATATCTTTTTTTTCATGATTCAAAATTTTAAATGAGTTTTATATCAATTTAAACTTTTTCCCCATGTAAATTTTCCTACATATTTCATTTTCTGTCACTTGCCTGGTGAAAAACATAATTTATGCTTACCTGATAAATTTATTTCTCTTGCAGTGTATCCAGTCCACGGATCATCCATTACTTATGGAATATATTCTCCTTCCCAACAGGAAGCTGCAAGAGTCCACCCACAGCAAAGCTGCTATATAGCTCCTCCCCTAACTGCCATATTCAGTCATTCGACCGAAAACATGCAGAGAAAGGAAAAACCATAGGGTGCAGTGGTGACTGTAGTTCAAATGAAAAAATTACCTGCCTTAAAGTGACAGGGCGGGCCGTGGACTGGATACACTACAAGAGAAATAAATTTATCAGGTAAGCATAAATTATGTTTTCTCTTGTTAAGTGTATCCAGTCCACGGATCATCCATTACTTATGGAATACCAATACCAAAGCTAAAGTACACGGATGATGGGAGGGACAAGGCAGGTACTTAAACGGAAGTTACCACTGCCTGTAAAAAACCCTTTCTCCCAAAAATAGCCTCCGAAGAAGCAAGGTATCAAATTTGTTAAATTTGAAAAGTATGAAGCGCAGACCAAGACTCCGTCTTGTAAATCTGTTCAACAGAAGCCACATTTAAAAAAGGCCCAAGTGAAAACCACAGCTCTAGTAGAATGAGCTGTAATCCCTTCAGGAGGCTGCTGTCCAGCAGTCTCATAAGCTAAATGAATTATGCTTTTTAACCAAAAAGACAGAGAGGCTGCTGAAGTCTTTTGACCTCTCCTCTGTCCAGAATAGACAACAAACAAGGTGAACGTTTGATGAAAACTGTAGTAGCTTGTAAGTAAAACTTTAAAGCACAAACCACGTCCAATATTGTGTAATAGACGTTCCTTCTTTGAGGAAGGATTAGGATACAAGCATGGAACAACTATCTCTTGAGTGATGTACTTGTTAGATACCACCTTAGGAAAAAACCCAGGTTGGTACGCAGGACTACCTTATCCGTACGAAGGACCAGATAAGGAGAATCACATTGTAACACAGATAACTTGGAGACTCTACGAGTCGAGGAATTAGCTACCCAAAAGGAACTTTCCAAGATAAAGATTGATATCTATGGAACAAAAAAGGTTCAAACGGAACTTCTTGAAGAACCTTAAGAATCAGGTTTAAGCTCCATGGCGGAGCAACAGTTTTAAACACAGGCTTGGATCTAACCAAAGCCTGACCAAATGCCTGAACGTCTAGAATACCTGCCAGACGCTTGTGCAAAAAAATAGACAGAGTAAAAATCTGTCCCCTTTTAAGGAATTAGCTGACAACCCTTTTCTCAAAAACATCTTGGAGAAAAGATAATATCCTGGGAATCCAGACTTTACTCCATGAGTAACCCTTGGATTCATAACAATCAGATATTTACACCATATCTATGTTCAATTTTCCTAGAGACAGGCTTTCATGTCTGTATTAAGGTATCAATGACTGACTCGGAGAAGCCATGCTTTGATAACATCAAGCGTTCAGTCTCCAGGCAGTCCATCTCAGATTGATTCTATTTAGATGGTTGAAAGGACCCTGAGGTAGAGAGACCTGTCTCAGAAGCAGAGACCGTGATGGAAAGGATGACATGTCCACCAGATCTGCTTACCAGGTCCTGCGTGGCTACGCAGGCGCTGTCAAAAACACCAAAGCCCTCTCCTGCTTGGTCTTGACCTCCGGAGGAAATCCCACTCCCCCGGAAGAAAAGTCTGACGACTTAGAAAATCCACCTCCCAGTTCTCAACACCTGGGATATGGATAGCTGATAGACAAGAGTGAGTCTCTGTCCAGTGAATTATTGTAAGACTTCTAACATCGCTAGGGAACTTCTGTTCCCCCTTGATGGCTGATGTAAGCCACAGTCGTGTATATTGTCCGACTGAGTATGATGTACCTCAGAGTTGCTAACTGAGGCCAAGTCTGAAGAGCATGGAATATCACTCCCAGTTCCAGAATATTTATTAGAAGGAGGGTCTCCTCCTAAGTCCACTATCCCTGAGCCTTCAGGGAGTTCCAGACTGCATCCCAACCTAAAAGGCTGGCATCTATTGTAACAATTGTCCCATCTGACCTGCGGAAGGTCATACCCTTGGACAGATGGACCCGACATAGTCACCAGAGAAGAGAATCTCTGGTCTCTTGGTCCAGGTTTAACAGGGGGACAAATCTGTGTAATCCCCGTTCCTCTGACTGAGCATGCATAGTTGCAGCGGTCTGAAATGTAGACGTGCAAACGGTACTATGTCCCTTGCCGCTACCATTAAGCCGATTTCATTCATGTACTGAGCCACCGAAGGGTGCGGATGGGATGAATAAAAACACGGCAGAAATTTAGAAACTTTGACAACCTGGACTCCGTCAGGTAAATTTTCATTTCTACAGAATCTATCAGAGTCCCTAGGAGGGAAACCCTTGAGATTGGGGATAGAGAACTCTTTCCTTGTTCACTTTCCACCCATGTGATCTCAGAAATGCCAGTACTACGTCCGTATGAGACTGGGCAATTTGGATGTTTGACGCCTGTATCAGGATGTCGTCTAAATAAGGGGCCACTTCTATGCCCCGCGGTCTAAGGACCGCCAAAGCGACCCCAGAACCTCCATAAAGATTCTTGGGGCTGTAGATATCCCAAAGGAAAGAGCTACAAACTGGTAATGCCTGTCTAGAAAGGCAAACCTGAAAAACGATGGTGATCTTTATGCATCACAATGTGAGGATAAGCATCCTTCAAATCCATTGTAGTCCTCTATTGACTCTCCTGGATCATAGTTAAGATGGTACGAATAGTTTCCATCTTAAATGACGGAATTCTGAGGAATTTGTTTAAGATCTTTATATCCAAAATAGGTCTGAAGGTTCCCTCTCCTTGGGAACCACAAACAGATTTGAGTAAAAACTCTGTCCCTGTTCCTCTCTTGGAACTGGATGGATCTCGTACACAATGTAAGAATGCCTCCTTCTTTATCTGGTTTGCAGATAATTGTGAAAGGCGAAATCTCCCCTTTTTTGGGGGGGGGATCTTTGAAATCCAGAAGATATCTCTGGGATATAAATTCCAATGCCTAGGGATCCTGGGCATCTCTTGCCCACGCCTGGGCAAAGAATGAAAGTCTGCCCCCTATAGGATCCGTTACCGGATAGGGGTCCGTTCCTTCATGCTGCCTTAGAGGCAGCAGCAGGCTCCTTGGCCTGCTTATCTTTGTTCCAGGTCCGATTGTCTCCAGACTGCCTTGGACTGAGCAAAAATTCCCTCTTGTTTTGCCTTAGAGGAAGAGGATGCCACACCTGCCCTGAAGTTTTTAAAAAGGTACGAAAATTAGACTTTTTTTTTTTGCCCTTGATTTAGACCTATCCTGAGGAAGGGCATGACCTTTTCCTCCAGTGATATAAGCAATAATCTCCTTCAAACCAGGCCCGAATAGGGTCTGCCCCTTGAAGGGAAGTTAAGTAGCTTATTTATTAAAGTCACGACAGCTGACCATGATATAAGCCATAGCGCTCTGCGCGCCAGTATAGTAAAAAACAGAATTCTTAGCCGTTAGTCTAGTCAAATGAACAAGGCATCAGAAAACAAAGGAATTGGCTAGCATAAGCTTGTCAAATATATTCTTCCAATGGAGTCGCTTAACTGTAAAGCCTCATCAAGAGACTCAACCCAGAACGCTGCAGCAGCAGTGACAGAAGCAATGTATGCAAGGGGCTGCAGGATAAAACCCTGTTGAATAAACATTTTTTATCCATTGGATCTAAAAAGCACAACTGTCCTCGTCAGAGGTAGTGGTACGCTTAGCTAGAGTAGAAACTCTTCTCTCCACCTTAGGAACTGTCTGCCAGAAGTCCCGTGTGGTGGTAACTATTAGAAAACATTCTTCTAAAAAATAGGAGGGGAAGAGAACGGCACACCTGGTCTATCCCATTCCTTATTAAAAAATTTTTAGTAAACCTCTTTAGGTATTGGAAAAACATCAGTACACACCGCCACTGCATATTATTTATCCAGTCTACACAATTTCTCTGGCCCTGCGATTGTACACATTCATTCAGAGAAGCCAAAGCCTCCCTGAGCAACAAGTGGAGGTTCTCAAGCATAAATTTTAAATGTAGAAATATCAGAATCAGGTTAAATCATCTTCCCTGAGTCAAAAAAAATCACCCACAGACTAAGCATATTGTGAGGTAGTATCATACATGGTTCTTAAAGCGTCTGCATGCTCTGTATCTACCCCCAGAGCTAACTGCTTTCCTTTAATTTCAGGTAGTCTGACTAATACTGCTGCCAGAATATTATTCACCACCTTTGCCATGTCTTGTAAAATAAACGCTATGGGCGCCCTTGATGTACTTGGCGCCATTTGAGCGTGAGTCCCTGAAGCGGGAGTCGAAGGGTCTGACACGTGGGGAGAGTTAGTCGGCATAACTTTCCCCTAGACAGAATCCCCTGGTAAAAGAAACGCTATGGGTGCCCTTGATGTACTTGGCGCCATTTGAGCGTGAGTCCCTAAAGCGGGAGTCAAAAGGTCTGACACGTGGGGAGAGTTAGTCGGCATAACTACCCCCACGACAGAATCCTCTGGTGATAATGTTTTTAAAGACAAAAAATGATCTTTATTGTTTAACATGAAATCAGTACATCTGGTACACATTCTAAGATGGGGTTCCACCATGGCTTTAAAACATAATGAACACAGAGCTTCCTCTATGTCAGACATGTTAGAACAGACTAATAATGAGACTAGTAAGCTTGGAAAACACTTTAAATCAAGTTAACAAGCAAATATATAAAACGTTACTGTGCCTTTAAGAGAAACAAATTTTGTCAAAATTTGAAAAACAGTGAAAAAAAGGCAGTAAAACAAACGAAATTTTTACAGTACATGTAATAAGGTAACAGAGCATTGCACCCACTTGCAAATGGATGATTAACCCCTTAATGCAAAAAACAGATCAAAGAAAAAAAAAAAAATGACAGACGTTTTTAAAAACAGACACAACAAACTGCCACAGCCAACAGTGGGAAGCTTCAGTTAACTGTTTCTATGCAAAATTTAAGCCAGCCATGTAGAAAAAACTTAGGCCCCAATAAGTTTTATCACCAAACATATGTTAAAAAACGATTAAACATGCCAGCAAACGTTTTAAAACACATTTTTACAAGAGTATGTATCTCTATTAATAAGCCTGATACCAGTCGCTATCGCTGCATTTAAGGCTTTACTTACATTACTTCGGTATCAGCAGTATTTTCTTAGTCAATTCCATTCCTAGAAATATATTTTACTGCACATACCTTATCTGCAGGAAAACCTGCACGCCATTCCCCCTCTGAAGTACCTCACTCCTCAGAATGTGTGAGAACAGCAAATGGATCTTAGTTACGTCTGCTAAGATCATAGAAAAAAGCAGGCAGATTCTTCTTCCAAATACTGCCTGAGATAAACAGCACACTCCGGTGCCATTTAAAAATAACAAACTTTTGATTGAAGAATAAACTAAGTAGAAAGCACCACAGACTCTCACGACCTCCTATCTATGTTGAGGCTTGCAAGAGAATGACTGAATATGGCAGTTAGGGGAGGAGCTATATAGCAGCTTTGCTGTGGGTGGACTCTTGCAGCTTCCTGTTGGGAAGGAGAATATATTCCATAAGTAATGGATGATCCGTGGACTGGATACACTTAACAAGAGAAATAGTTTGCTTTCTATATATATCCCTTTGAAAGGTGACACTAAAATAAATAATGTAGTGGTTAAGGATGTTATTCCTCTCAGCATAGATTTGGAGCATGGATGTTTTATAGCCATCTTCTTTTAAAAGAGTTAATTTGATCACCCTTTTTTAACAGGGATATTAAAGGAAAAGTAAACTGTGAAGCACCGCCACACAGCTTTTGCAAGTAAAATTAAAATAAGTGCGTTTAATTCATCATTTTTTGTGAAATCTATTAAATAATTTTTAAGTACCTTTTACAATGAGTGCTCCTATCATCCTAACTCTGCCTGTCTATTTTTTTTAAAACATTTTTTTGGATGACGAATATCCTTTAGACAGTTTCTATTGATCCCCCACAATAACATCCCCTGCACTACTTCACATACATACAGAAACAAATCTTGCATCAGCCCTACAGTAAAGGAAAAGATTGTACAGCAAATGCTGATGACTATCATGGATTACGGGGACGTAGTATACGCACCTGCACCGCAAACTCCCCTTAATAAACTTAATACATTGTATAACTCGTTCTGCCGCTTTGTGCTACAATGTAACTACAGGACCCACCATTGTGACATGCTAAAAGAACTAAACTGGCCGTCACTGGAATCCAGACGCACCCTCCATCTTTCCAGCCTTGTGTTTAAGAGCCTTTCTGGGAAGCTCCCACCCTACCTGAGCAAAATGCTCTCCCCGGCTATTCCCACCTCCTATAACCTCTGATCCAGTACCAGCACATTATTTAGCTTGCCTCAATACAAAAAGAAAGCAGCTCAATCCTCCTTTTCCTGCAGAGCGCCATAGTTATGGAATGACCTCCCGGATGCTTTCAAACCTTCCCCAAGCCTAATATCCTTTAAGAGATCCCTCTCTACATATCTCAAAACAGAATGCACCTGTCATGGTTGATTATATATTTCCTACCTGTTCTAGGTTACATTTTTGTGCATATATTGTGTATTATTATTGTTTTTGTATTTTATTGTACCCTATTGTATCAATGCAATGTTTTGTGGAACCAGGACATACTTGAAAACGAGAGAAATCTCAATGTATCCTTCCTGGTAAAATATTTTATAAATAAATGAATACATAAAAATACACATTATGCAACATTTGAAGAAAGTAGACAGTAAACTGACAATACATCACAGTGCTATAAAACTACATGCAAGTTTAGTCACATTTATTTGTGTATTAGCAAGCTAGCATACTTAAAGGGATAGTGTACTTTAAAATGTTTTCCCCTTTAATTTGCTCTCAATGGTCTATTTAACTAGCAGGAGTAAATTCAATTGTTTGCAAATGTTACCTTTATTTTGTTATTTGAAATAGCTAATTTTGTTAGCTATATGAGTAACAAACATGATCTCCATAGGGGAAAAAAAAATGTAAACAGTAGACAATAGCACTAATTAATTTCCTGGTGAGAGGTAGGAGCGAGAGAAATTATGTTTCTGAAACAGCTGGTTATGCTTATTCAAACCTAGCATTTTAATATTTAACATAGATAACATTGGCAGGTCTACTTTACTTGCAGGCTTAGCCCATTGTTGAGGGCATGTCCTAGAGAACACCAAGTGATGGTTTTAATTAAATAAAACAGCTATTTCAAATACAAAAATTAACATTAAGAATTTTCCATACATAATATTCTGTCCTGGCTGTTATACATAATCGCATTTTCCCTCAAAAATCGGGGGGGGGGGGGGTGGAGGCAATCTATTGGCTTAAAATATACAGAAGGGTGCTATAGACTTTTCTTATTGAAAGTCATGCCCCTTTGTGTCACCCTTTCAAAAGCATGAGAGTCCAACATCTCTGAGCAATAATATCAGGAAACTATATCTGTAGGTGCATCTAAGGAGCCTGGGGCAGAGGTATAAATCTGGTCTTTAAACATAACAACTAAACATTATATGTTCGGTAAAATGTAAAGGTAAAACCGGACTGAAAAGATATTGGCCATCCATATGAAAGAAAATATAAAAATAATGTGAAATAAAAGCAGTTTACATTTTAATTGAAACAAATGCAGCAGTATCAGCTGTGCACATCCTATTAATACTCATTGGCTAATAGGTACTTTCCACTGATGCTCATTGGTTTTTAGATACTTACTGAAAATGCTCATTGGCTAATAGGTACTTCCCACTGATGCTCATTGGCTGATAGGTAGTTCCTGCTAATGCTCAAAAATCACTAGTAGGAGGTACCTATAAATCAGCAAGCATTAGTAATAAGTACACAACTGATACTGCCATGTAATTTTCAATTTAAACAGATTTTACTTTATATTTATTAAGGGAATAAAAAAATGTTAACATATTTGAATTCTGCTCTTTCATGTGAATGATAGAACATATTTCATACAATGTCCCTTTAAGGTATAAAATCTAAGTTTATTGCTCATTATAGGGACAGTCTACACCAGCATTGTTATTGTTTAAAAAGATAGATAATCCCTTTATTACCCATTCCCTAGTTTTGCACAACCAACACAGTTATATAAATACACTTTTTACCTCTGTGATTACCTTATAGCTAAGCCTCTGCAAACTGCCCCCTTATTTCAGTTCTTTTGACAGATATCAATTTTAGCCAATCACAGCTGGCTCACCAGCACTCCACGTGCGTGAGCACAATGTTATCTATATGACACACATGAACTAACACCATCTAGTGGTGAAAAACTGTCAAAATGTCCTGAGAGAAGAGGCGGCCTTCAAGGGCTTAGAAATTAGCATATGAACCTCCTAGGTTTAGCTTTCAACTAAGAATACCAACAGAACAAAGCAAAATTGGTGATAAAAGTAAATTGGAAAATTGTTTAAAATTACATTCTCTATCTGAATCATGAAAGTTTATTTTGGACTAGAGTCACTAGACTGTCCCTTTAATACTTAAATGAGAGTATTTAGACTGTCTGTTTCAGCCAGACATGTTTATTTTATTTTATTCTGTAAATGCTGACAGAAATATGTTTTCGGAGTAGCTTATCAGTCACAAATAAACACATTGTGACTATTTCACTACTAAAATGTAAATGCAATAGGAATGAGCTGCCCAAGGCACATGGAACATGAGATTAACACATTTGGATTTGTCACAAAAGTATAAAACTGCAGTGGCAGTTTAGTTTAACAAATTTTGCAAATAAGACAGTGATTAAATCCTTTGGTTGACAGTGACACTTTTTTACACAAGCAATTGTGATTAAATCATTGCTGCAGCTATGCTATTTAAATATCATCACTTCCAAAAACATACATGAAGTAGTGATTTAACCCCTCTGATTTCCAGTAACACAGAGTGATTTCATTGCTTGGTTGCAAGTAACACACAAAACATATTCAACTCCCCAGATGTCAAAAAAATATGTAGCAGTGATTTAACCCCTTGTTTGAGGGCTTAGATAACTGTTCCATAATCCACTTTCAAAACTGATTTAAAACCTGTCACTGTCAGAAACATATGCAATTGTGATTTAACCCCTTGATTGTAAGAAAAGTGAGTTAGATCACATGTGCATAGCATATCTGCGCCACTGATATCCACCCTTACTTTTGCAGGTCCAGATAGGGTTGCCACCTGTCCCTTAAAATACAGAACACTTATAAGTTACACATGCTGCAGGAATATGAATAGTGCTGTCCAGAAACTCAATACATGTTCCTCCCTGCACACCCTGCAGCATGTGTAACTCATAAGTGTCCAGGAAAACATGGCTGAGGTGGCAACCCTAGGTCCAGATATCCAGCATGTTGCAAACTGCATCTGTCAGTACCAGTCATGAAATGCTGAAGGAGTCACCAGGAGAGTGTCATGATTGGCAAATGCATGGAGGGAATATTCTGCTATGCAATTGTACACTGTGAAGGGGCACAGGGGACTGCGATTTCCACACTTCCCTCCTCTAAATACCAGGACTAAAGGGCCCAAATACCAGGGGAAAAGCGGTGACAGAGCCAAATCTCTAGCTGTCTGGTATTTGTAGGGCTTGATACATCCTGACAGGCAGTGAGCCATGACTCCTAAAATTTAGGGTCTGGCACCTATTTTCTTTTATATTTCATTGGACAACCCTTTACCCTTTGTGGGCTCTTAAAAATGTATGACTGGCTCCTCAGAATTCTAGCTGGCTCCTACATTTAAAATAATTTGACAGTACCCATTATTTTTTATAGTCTGTTGTTCCAAGAAAAAAATTGGACAACAGGCAGTCAAAAGATTTATGTGTGGCCCTGTCATGTCCAAAGGGACATTTACACCTAGTGATAATATGCTCTAATTCACAACAACAGTTTAATATTACGTAAATGTTGCTTGGTAACTATGTGTTTAACAAACACAAAAGGGTTAAAACCATTAAGCAAGTGCCCTCCTGAGCAGGGAAAGGTTAGTGACTGACAGCTACATACGTATGCTGCTACAGATTGCCTCCCTCGGAAGAGCCAATGCATTTCAGCTCCTGAGCAGACGTTTAGTTTAACACATTTAGAGGGTGAACAGTTATATAGGGCATTAGTGTACAAATAGAATACTCTAACAAATAAAAGCATTTTTCAATTGCAATTACATTTCTCTTTATTTTCTCACATATATCATGTGCTATTTTGTTTTCAACAAATGTAACGCTGCCCTCTTTTTACTTTACAAAGCTATATCTACACTTCTGTAAACCTCAAGCAGAAACCTTGGGATTGTAATATAAAATGTTTAATTCTATTAATTATGTATAGTAAAAAAAAAAAATGTATCTGCTGCTAATTAACCTTAGCAAAGATTATAAATGAGGTACTGCAAAACAATGGCGATTTTTGCCAACAAAATAGCAGTGGCTACTCTTGTCTACAGCAATAACAAGTGTGGACTGGCTGCTCCAAAGAAGACAAGTAGAGGGTGGAATTTTGCTGTTGAAAAATAACTGCAGAAGACAAGGTGTTCTTAAAAACTTTCAAAATTGGCTGATATGTTCACCTGCAGCAAGACAACAGAAATGGCTTGTGTACTGTACTGTAAAATGTGTACTGTATCTTTAAAAGGGATAATAAACACCTAATTACAAGACATTTCAGTCAAGCTTGAGTCTGCAGCTGAAAAGGCTAGCAGAGGTCACAATATTAGCAAAGTTAGTGCATTGTTTTGCATGTTAGAGACAGATATGTGAGAGGGTTAGCTATCAATGAGTGAGCCGTGTGCATTTTAACTTCTGATTATTAGAAAAAAAAACAACACAATTTTCAGAGCTAAATTACATAAAAAGGGGACAAAATAAAGTATGTATAACTAAACATTTTATATATTGTCCCTTTAACATTTTTAATAGCCCTACACACATAGTGATTGCTAATTTTGATGTGTGTCCTAAATGGGAAAAAATGTGTCAGCTGTAAGACAACTTCATGTATGGCCTTCCAGTAAAACATTATTTGAATACAAAAGTCTGTCATATGCACATCTTCTGCTGGCCAGCTGCACAATTTTGCATATACTTGAATACGTCTGTAATCATTTCATCAGAAACAGCTAAGTGTAGATAATACTAAAAAGCTCCAATGAAATGTGGCCAATTTATAAAAGATATTTGCATAAAGGAACAAAAAGATATCATGGATCTATTCAAACTAATATGTAAGTAAAATACTGATGTTATTTTTCTGGCTTGACTTATTCCTTGACAAAATAAAATCTAGGAGGAAGCACCAAAATATAGAAGCCAGAAATTGCTCTTTTTTGGTGAGATCGGTATTACATTTACTTCACAAAAGAGGGAGTAAGCAGTGGTTGTAAGCAAGAAAGACAAAATGTATCATTACAGGCAGACAGGTTGTGCACCTGTAACCACCACTTGTGATGCTGCATAGCAAAATGTTACATTGCACAAAAGGTTTCTTGAGTTGAGGAGATGGGTCTCACCAATTCTGAGGTGGTGTTGAGGCAAAAGAAGCAGTTTCTGCTTCTTAAAGGGACAGTCTACACCAGAATTGTTATTGTTTTAAAAGATAGATAATCCCTTTTTACCCATTCCCCAGTTTTGCATAACCAACACAGTTATATTTATATATTTTTTTACCTCTGTGATTATCTTGTATCTGAGCCTCTGCAAACTGCCCCTTTTTTCATTTCTTTTGACAGACTTGCAGTTTAGCCAATCAGTGATAGCTCCCAGGTAACTTCAAGTGCACAAGCACAGTGTTATCTATAGGAAATTCATGAACTAACACCCTCTAGTGGTGAAAAACCTGTTAAAATGCATTCTTAAGAGGCGGCCTTCAAGAAATTAGCATATGAACCTCCTAGGTTAAGCTTTCAACTAAGAATACCAAGAGAACAAAGCAAAATTGGTGATAAAAGTAAATTGGAAAATTGTTTAAAATTACATGCCCTATCTGAATCATGAAAGTTTATTTTGGACTAGACTGTCCCTTTAAAGGAACCCTAAATGTTTGTTTTTTCATGTATGAGATACAGCATATCATTTAAATAACTTTCTTATTTATTTCTTTAATCTAATTTGCTTTATTCTCTTGGCATCCTTTGCTCTAAGGGGTATAGGAGAGGCAATTCGAAAAAAGAACTTTTATAAAAGCATTTACAAAAAAATGATAACTATGTGCATACATGGATCAGCACTATTATACTGAAATATTGAAGCACTGTTGTTTCAAATTAATTAACTTTCCCTTTAACCCCTTTTGCAGCCAGTCTAATACAAAATGACAAATCCCTTACCAAGGTTTTATGGGATTTTAAAAACAAAAAGCTAGGTTTCAGAATTTGCTTTTTAGCCTCTCTACAGAACGGCTGACAAGCATAGGTTGTTTCATTTGTTTTTTTTACACAAAAGCAAGAGCTGTTTTGTTTAATGTCCCTTTAAGAAGCAACAATGTTTGTATATTGCAAATATAATGAACTGCAACGCATTAAAGGGACATTATACACTCTATTTTTCTTTGCATAAATGTTTTGTAGATGATCCATTTATTCAGCCCATACAGTTTTATTTTATTTTTTTTGTTTGTTTTTTTTGTTTTAAATGTATAGTTTTGCTTATTTTTAAATAACATTGCACTGATTTTCAGACTCCTAACCAAGCCCCAAAGTTTTAGGAAAATACTGATCTATACCTACTCCAGCTTGCTCCTGTTTTTGTAAAGGGTCTTTTAAATGTGCAAAGGAAGGGGGAGGGGTGTCTGCTATTACCCACTTGCAGTGGGTGTTCCAGTAACCTTTTAAAACAGAGCTAAACTGGGAGCTTCTAAGTAAGTTTTTAAACAGTTTTATACTGGATTTTTAGATCAGTATCTGTGCATATTATTATTTATGGTAGTGTCTATTACATGCAGTTAAATGAAAATTGGTGTATACTGCCCCTTTAAGTCAGAGTCAAATTACAATCATATTAAAGGGATATAACAATAATAAATAATTAAAAGGTCAAAATTTTAAAATGATTAATAATAGAAATTATTGCAATATGTTTTAACTACTACACACTGCTAAGTGCTTTATTACAACAATGAAAATATTAAATATAAAAACCATCTTTGTTTTGTTTTTTAATGCTTTTGTGCAAATATGTATTTAGATAATATTGCCTGAATAACCTGCTGCTATTCCTTAGTGTACAGAAATAAAAGTGCATAACTAAATATTATATTAGTTGCACATACCTACACTTTTTAATCCTCCTATCTTGCCTAGTGGAAATGAATAAAATATTTTGCCGCCCGTGCATTTTCTTTAGTTCCTGTGAATCCATCATATAATGATCTCACATAAAAGCTAATAGAAAGGCATAATGATAATACAATTATTTCAACATTATTAAAAGCTTTTAAGGTATTATCAGGAGCCTTGTGAAAGTGCATATGTTAATGACCTTTACACAATTTGGCCTATAAAGGAGTAGCGTAGACCAGGGCAGTTTGACAAGGAGTTTAACAGTAGATTAGAACCAGAAGTGCCATCAATAATTCCTTATGATTTGGTCTATGCCACGGAGCCTTGATAACCTTTGTTGAACCTCTTAACTTTGCTAAAAGGGACATAGTACTTTGTACAATTTGTTTCCCCTTAATGTGTTCCAAATTACTTGTTATACCTACGGCAAATTATTAAATCTATGGCAAATTATTCCTTCATGTTTGTGTTCCCCCCCCCCCCCCCATCATCTAGGATTTCTTATGTAATTTATGTTAGGTATTGAAATCCTAATTATAGCTGGGGGGTTGAATAAGCGCAACCAGCTATTTCACATACACAATCTCCCTCATACCCCCTACTGGGAGATTAATCAGTGCTATTGTCTCCTATTTACAAAGCTTGATACTCATATTTTCAGTATAGGTGGGGATACAAAAAGGCAAAAATAGTTATTTCAAATAACAAAAAAAAGTAGTAGTTTGCAAACAAATACACTCTAGCAGGTAAAATGGCCCATTGGGAAAATGCAAGCAATACTGGAATAATACAATGCTCAACTATTAATTTAACCACTGTAAAGGGGGTAAACACATAGTTAAAGTCACCCCAGAGCAGCAATTCATTACTGGAACCTTACTGAACACATATGGTGAGCCAATGACAAGAGAGATGTGTGTGCAGCCACCAATCCCCAGATAACTCCCAGCAGTGCATTGCTGCTGAGGTTATGTAGATAAACTTTTCAACAAAGGGTAATAGAAGTGAATTTAAAAGTGTAAAAAAAAAACTGACACTCTTTCTGAATTATGAAAGTTTAATTTTGCCTTTCATGCCCCTTTAAGCAATCGTGCAGATGTACATTTATACTACACAGTTTTGTTTTTTTCACACTCTAACTAGTACAATATACGGTACGGATACTGCTATAGCACGCAAGAAAGCACAATCATATGATCACAGGAATGAGATCTGGGGAGTGGAGATCAGCAAAAGAATAATTTATCAAGTGCCCGGGAGCGGTGCAGACACATGCGCAACAGGTGGAATTACCTTTTATTACACTGTGCACTTCATTAACACATTCAAAGCCAGAGAAGTCTCACCAGCTGGTATTGCTATAAGAATATGCTTTATAGGGAGCCTGAATGGAAAATAAGCTTGTTGGCTCGTACTCTATACAGCGTGAGATCACCTTCCAGCGTGCAAGAAGAGAAGCACACAAGGGCGGTGCCTGTGCAGCCCTCGTCTGGTTCTGTAAAAAATAATTCTTTGTACACAGTACACAGACAAATTGAATGAGATACCTTTATGGCAGTGCTTTCCAAACTGTGTGTCGTGACACATTAGTGTGTCGGCAGCAGAGTGAGTGTAGGTGTGTCCCTGCTTCAACACAAATTTTTGGGAATTTACATTTTCTATTTAGTTTCCGACTTTCTGCCTGCCTGCTATACATATCACGTGGTTGACACCTAGTGGGTCACAGATCATCTTAACCTATTGGCGTAGCTCAGTGGGAACTGAAACTGTTCCCATTGGCGGATTTGGCAGCACATTGGCTCCTGACAGCACGTGTAGTCTCCTCAATCGGCTTGTGACTGCATGTGTAGTCAGTTAGTGGGACAGCAGTGTGTTTGCATTGCGGGCAGTAGTCAGTCGGACTCGCAGAACTCTGAGCATGGCAGCTTAAACGCTGAGCTGAAGTCAGAAGTCAAAGTGTTTTTTTTTTGCAGCTAGCTCCAAGTAGTGCATTGCTGCTCTTGATATATGGATAGGATGTGGAAGCTTAAAAATGCTTGATGATGAAATGCGAGTGTCTTTATCTAATATTCCACCAAATATTCAGAAACTGTGTTCTTCCCATCAACCTCATACATCCCATTAAAATAATAAGTAGCTATTGGTGTTAAACTTTTTTTTAATTCTTGCACGTACATACTGTTACTTGTAAATACATTTCGTTATTATATCATTTATGTATGTATCTGTATCTCTTAAAACAAGTTAGTTTTAACCTCCTGTTTGCTAGTACAACTGAACCACTGTGTCGCGAAATGATGTAGGTCTAAAAAGTGTGTCACCAACATGAAAAGTTTGGAAAGCTCTGCTTTATGGGGTTAAACAGAAAGACAGTACAAGCTTGCAGGACCTCTAAGTCTCATCATCAGGCAGAAATGAAACCAGTGCTGTATTTGTACATAGCCAAAAGGTACAGAAGATTAAAACTAATAAAATACTCTCTTGCTGTGAAATGGTTTCTCTGTCAGAAAGATTGTAAATTAGGATATATAATGGCGAAAACCTGACACACTAATAAGAAACTTGTTAGCACTGGGCTACTGCAGTTACGGGCTGCTTATATTAGCTACAACTCTAGTACTTGCAATTTTACATTTTATTTCTTTCCTTTTTTTAAAAAAAAAACAAACTTTTTATACAAAACAATATCAAACAATTTCCATTTTGCTTAATTTTATAATATTCCATTATAAAACAGAACACACGTTCAAACATTAATTTCCTTCCCTTTCACAATCACATAGCTACAATATCTGTATTTCTAAATGGATAAACTAAATGATTCTGTTCTCCTTCAGGAAAGGACTTAATAAACAAAGACTATTTTTGGCGGGAAAATTAACCTCATGTTCACTGGAGTGTCAAATTGTTTTAAGTTGTTTTTTTAATAACGTTAATCCATTCAGTAAACTTTGGCTCATGTCTTAATTTCTATTTCTTTAAAATTATGTTCCTTGGAGACAATATCGCTATATTCAGCATCTTACAATGTTCTCCAGTTGTCTGTTGGTCTAAAAAAATTATTTAATCTTACGTAAGATTAAATGCAAGTGTGTGTGTTTGTATAATATATATATATATATACATACATACACACACACACACACATTATGTTAAAGCTTTCTTTAATGTCCTTTTTTAAAAGCTATGAAGACTCTCCCAGAGCCATATGGATACACCTTTATGTATATCACAATACCACGTGCAAGGCTGTATCTACTTACACAGGCTCAGATGCATATATTGGCAGCTGTGCATACATAAATGTCCATTCTTTAGTGAAAGCTTTGTGCACAAGTAGCAACAATTACAGAGAACTGCTTCAAATATACATATTTCTCCACAATCTGTCAACTGTAACTAGAACTACCTTCAAACTGCTCATGAGTTTGCTAGATTTATAATATAAAGTATTTCAGAACAGTGCATAGTTCATACACACTATACTGGACCACACACAGATGATTATTTACATTATCATAAAAAAGAGGTTACATCTAATATTACCCTCTCTCTAACCAACCAAAATAAATGTGCCTGAGGACAACGTACACCATTTTAGTACAGATGTTCTAAAGGGATATAAAGGAACAATAATACAACAATTATAGTGTGCAAAAGTGTTAACCACATAGTTAAGGAAACATGAAAGTCATAAATAAACTCATGTTTCAGAGAGATGCAATTGAACAATCTTGCTGCTATATAATTCTCAACAAATGTGCAAGCCCATGAGCATATATAGATATTCAATTTAACAAAGGGTACCAAGAGAACAACATAAAATTGATTATGAAAGTAATTTGTGAAGTTTTTTTTTTATTTTTTTTAATAGCATGCTCAAAATCATTAAAGTTTAAATTTTTAAGTTTAATTACCATTTAAAGTCTGCCCTGGTGCAGTAATGCACTGCTCATGTGCAGCTCCCTGATTGGCTCAGCAGCCGTGTTCAACTCTGGACCAGTAGTGCAGTGTTAGTTTGGAACTGAATTAAAGGACCAGTAAATACAGTATATTTGCATAATCAACAAATGCACAATAAAAAGTCTGAACTTCAAATGACTCTTAGATTTTTTTTTAAAAAAGTTCTTCAAAAGTTATGTCTATTTCCATTCCTCCTGTATCATGTGACAGCCATCAGCCAATCCCAAATGCATAAGTATATTCTGTGAATTCTTGCACAGTAGTAGTTGGTGACTTAAAAACTGTAAATATAAAAAGACTGTGCACATTTTGTTAATGGGAGTTAATTGGGAAGTTGTTTAAAATTGCCTGCTCTATCTGAATCATGGAAGTTTAATTTTGACTTGAGTGTCCCTTTAAACTATATGTTTAAATGGACACTGAACCCATTTTTTTTCCTTTCGTGATTCTCTTGGTATCTTTATTTGAAATGCAAAAATATAAGTTTAGATGCCGGCCCATTCATGGTGAACAACCTGGGTTGTTCTTGCTGATTGGTGGATAAATTCATCTACCAATACAAAAAGTGCTGTCCAGAGTCTGAACCAAAAAACTTAGATGCTTTCTTTTTCAAATAAATATAGCAAGAGAACAAAGGAAAATTGATAATAGGAGTAAATCAGAAAGTTGCTTAAAATTGCATGCTCTATCTGAAGCATGAAAGAAAAAATTTGGGTTCAGTGTCCCTTTAACCCTTTGAGGGTGTTAAACGAATAGGTAAAGGCAAATAATAGTGCAAAAATAAATAAATCTGTATTAGCCCTTTAAAAACTCATACTATATTCAAACTCATACTATATTCATACTACTCATAACTATACTCAAAAAACGAAGAAGCAAGTTTAAAAGTGACAATAAACATTTTAACTCTAGTAGCTCATTTTTAACTGTTCGAGACTG
Organism: Bombina bombina; assembly: GCF_027579735.1. Lineage (NCBI taxonomy): Eukaryota > Metazoa > Chordata > Amphibia > Anura > Bombinatoridae > Bombina > Bombina bombina. Next base: position 248,875,532 of record NC_069503.1, read on the forward strand.
GCCTCAGCTACAGCGATTTTAAACCTAGCTCAGACATAGCGGCACCCATAATTTAATGAGACCAAACTTCTTAGTCTAATTTCTTCTCTGAACCCATCATTATATCTAACATTCATTTAGTATTTAATGTCTATTGCCATGTCACTTGGCCAGAATTAAGAAAGAAATATGCACTCACCAATTCTTTCTTTAAAAAAATAAATCATATGAAAAAGTTTGATTGTTCCCAGTTAAAAAAAAAATAAAAATGTTCATAGTATCCTGAATACCCTCAAGCCATTCCCATCTGTATTTAGAGAACTTCATTTTCATATAGTTCATGATGTATTTGTTTCTTTCGGCATGAATGTTTATTTGGATTAATATGTAAACTGATTAATTCATAGATTGTACAACACAAAAGGTAAGAAAATAACTGTCAGCAAAGCACTTTATAGTGAAGAGAAGGCTAGAGTCCTGCCCCTCAAAGCAGCCGTTTTGATTAAAAACTTACCTCTCTTCTTTGCACAGCCAGAGCAGCTTCCCCCACCCGGAGATCCTCTCTTCACACGTCATCAATGACTAATTCAGCTTCCTCCAATCACGTCTTTCCCCCCAGGGTAGTCATTTCCTGAGGTCATGCAGTGATTGGAGATAGCTGGATTAGTCATTGATGAGGATCTCCGGGTGGTGGAAGCTGCTCTGGCTGGGAAAAAAACAAAGGTAAGTTTTTAATCAAAACGGCTGCTTTCTAAACTTTGATGAATGAAAGTGCCCCTGTTTTTAATAGTATTTATTTAAAAAAGCGGCTTTCATTCATCAAAGTTTACCTTCACTTTAAGGGACATAAAACACAAACATTTATTTCATGATTCAGATAGAGAATACAATTTTAAACAACTTTCCAGTTTACTGCACTAGATGGCAGCACTATTTCCTGTCATGTAGTGCACGCTACCTATCTAGATATCTCTTTAACAAAGAATAACATGAACAAAGCAAATTTGATAATATAAGTAAATTGGAAACTTTTTTGAAATTGTATTCTCTATCTGAATCATGTCCCTTTAGTACCAGTGCAATTGCCTGAGCATTTCTACTCCTGCAGATGGTAAATGTATGCGGTACTAAACCATTACACCAGTGGTGACCTGCAGGCAGGTGAAAGATCTGAAACAGGAGCAAATATTAAATTCATACTTTTCCCAAACAGATCCTCTATTTATTCAGCAGCTCAGTCACTCTTGCCTTGTTTTTTACAGTGCTGCAATGTTCCTAAATATAGAAATAAAACTATGTAAAGCAAGGGGTATGCACTGTGCTATGCATTTTGTCATTTTCATAATGTTTATATTACATTACTTAAAGGGACAGAATACACTCATTTTCATATAACTGCAAGTAATAGACACTACTATAAAGAATAAGATGCACAGATACTGATATAAAAAGTCCAGTATACAACAATTTAAAAACGTACTTAGAAGCTCTCAGTTTAGCTCTGTTGAAAAGGTAGCTGGAAAGCCCACTGCAAGTGGGAAATAAGACAACCCCCCCCCCTCCCCATTCTTATGCATATGAAAAGACCCTTTACACAAGCAGGAGCAAGCTGGAGAAGGTAGCCAACGGTATTCTCATAAAACTTTGGGGCTTGGTTAGGAGAGCAATGTATTTAAAAATAAGCAAAACTATACATTTAAAAAACAAAACAAAAAAACAACAACAAAAAAAAACTTTATGGACTATATAAATAGATCATCTACAAAACATTTATGCAAAGAAAAAATGAGTATATAATGGCTCATGTTTGTTTTTATTATGTATTCCTTATGTAACATTTGATAGATGAGAGAGATTGTAATCTGTTTTACAGGGGAAAAAAACTGTTATAGGAAATGGAGTGCTGACATTACAATTTTTTTTTACAGACTAATAGGGAGCAGTGCTCAAAAGCAATAGAATATGAATTAGCCAAAGTGAAACTATATATATATATATATATATATATATATATATATATATATATATATATATATATATATATATATATATATATATAGTTAAGGAGAAGAAAAACGAGGAACTACAGAACTCTTTCCAAAGTGGATAATTTATTGAGCAGACAGGTAAGAGACACAATCACAGTGTGCAGGGTTAGATCTGACGCGTTTCCCGCATGCTCACATGCGCTTCATCAGGGATCTACAGGTGTTCACTCACCTGTGGTCAGGTTAAATACTTACGTTAGCCAATAATGTGTAAGCAAAAACCGATTTGTCACTTGTGAAAATATAAGGTGAAGATAACAAGCTTAAAATTGTGTAAAACTTTTGTCAAATATATATATATATATATATATATATATATATATATATATATATATATATACCTATATATATATATACCATCTTTACCCAATAACCACTGGTAAAACTACAAATAGTTGTATAAAACCCACTTACCCAATAACCACTGGTGTGTCTACAAATAACTGTATAAAACCCAATAACCACTGGTGAGTCTACAAATAGCTGTATAAAACCCACTTACCTAATAACCACAGGTGTGTCTACAAATAGCTGCATAAAACCCACTTACCCAATAACCACTGGTGAGACTACAAATAGCTGTATAAAACTCACTTACCCATAACCACTGGTGTGTCTACAAATAGCTGTATAAAACCCACTTACCCAATAACCACTGGTGTGTCTACAAATAGCTGTATAAAACCCACTTACCCAATAACCACTGGTGTGTCTACAAATAGCTGTATAAACCCCAATAACCACTGGTGTGTCTACAAATAGCTGTATAAAACCCACTTACCCAATAACCACTGGTGAGTCTACAAATAGCTGTATAAAACCCACTTACCTAATAACCACAGGTGTGCCTACAAATAGCTGCATAAAACCCACTTACCCAATAACCACTGGTGAGACTACAAATAGCTGTATAACCCCACTTACCCAATAAACACTGGTGTGTCTACAAATGGCTGTATAAAACCCACTTACCCAATAACCACTGGTGTGTCTACAAATAGCTGTATAAACCCCAATAACCACTGGTGTGTCTACAAATAGCTGTATAAAACCCACTTACCCAATAACCACTGGTGAGTCTACAAATAACTTTATAAAACTCACTTACCCAATAAACACTGGTGTGTCTACAAATAGCTGTATAAAACCCAATAACCACTGGTGAGACTAAAATAGCTGTATAAAACCCACTTACCCAATAACCACTGGTGATACTACAAATAGCTGTATAAAACCCACTTACCCAATAACCACTGGTGAGTCTACAAATAGCTGTATAAAACTCACTTACCCAATAACCACTGGTGAGTCTACAAATAGCTGTATAAAACTCCACTTACCCAATAACCACTGGTGAGTCTACAAATAGCTGTATAAAACCCACTTACCCAATAACCACTGGTGAGTCTACAAATAGCTGTATAAAACCCACTTACCCAATAACCACTGGTGAGTCTACAAATAGCTGTATAAAACCCAATAACCACTGGTGTGTCTACAAATAGCTGTATAAAACCCAATAACCACTGGTGAGACTACAAATTGCTGTGTAAAAACCACTTACCAAATAACCACTGATGAGACTACAAGTATCTGTATAAAACTCAATTACCTAATAACCACTGGTGAGACTACAAATAGCTGTATAACCCCACTTACCCAATAGCCACTGGTTAATCTACAAATAGCTGTAAAAACCCCACTTACCCAATAACCAATGGTTAATCTACTAATAGCTGTATAACCCCACTTACCCAATAACCACTGGTTAATTTACTAATAGCAGTATAAACCCACTAACCCAATAACCACTGGTGAGTCTACAAATAGATGTATAAAACCCACTTACCCAATAACCACTGGTGAGACTACAAATAGCTGTATAACCCCAATTACCCAATAAACACTGGTGAGACTACAAATAGCTATATAAACCCCACTTACCCAATTACCACTGGTGAGACTACAAATAGCTGTATAAAACCCACTTACCCAATAACCACTGGCGAGTCTACAAATAGCTGTATAAAACCCACTTACCCAATAACCACTGGTGAGACTACAAATAGCTGTATAACCCCACTTACCCAATAAACACTGGTGAGACTACAAATAGCTGTATAAACCCCACTTACCCAATTACCACTGGTGAGACTACAAAGAGCTGTATAAACCCGACTTACCCAATTACCACTGGTGAGACTACAAATAGCTGTATAAACCTCACTTACCTAATAACCACTGGTGAGACTACAAAGAGCTGTATAAACCCGACTTACCCAATTACCACTGGTGAGACTACAAATAGCTGTATAAACCTCACTTACCTAATAACCACTGGTGAGACTACAAATAGCTGTATAAAACCCCACTTACCCAATAACCACTGGTGAGACTACAAATAGCTGTATAACCCCACTTACCCAATAACCACGGGTGGACTACAAATAGCTGTATAAACCCCACTTACCCAAAAACGAATGGTGAGTCTACAAATAACTGTATAAAACCCACTTACCCAATAATGACTGGTGTGTCTACAAATAACTGTATAAACCTCACTCTGTATGCTGGTTTATAAACACATTACAGACTTACCATCATGAGTAACTTGGAACTTCCTTTCCTACACAAACAACTAGTTGTTGTATCTACTTACACTGCCCCATATCCCTTCCCATCATCCCAACCACCCTAATTAATGTACTTTTACAGCAATACTCTGTAAATACAATAATCTGCACACTTACTTAACCCCTTACTCTTCTTTACTTTCCTCACCTTTACTTCAAACTTCCCACCTTCAGATTGTTAAAAAACATGTTTTTTTTCCTCTGGTGCTCTGTACACAGTCGTGTATTCAGCATGATTTTTGTTCAAAGACAAGCCCTCCTCTCATTATAATATATAATATGACAATCTCTCCACACTATATTCTGAGCATTAAGTGTCCCAAATATTATATTTTTTTTTATGTAATCTGCATCTGTAATTTTTAATGTCATCTTGTAATATTAAATGAAGCATTCGAATATCATAAAAACAACAACAGTATGAATCTATATTGACACTCAATATATATAAAAATTACATTTAGCTTATTGTGTCATTTTATATTAGGAGATTCATGTAAACAAATATGCAGATTTATAATGAAAAAAGAGTTCTTTAAACATTTTCCATTATATTAAATCTTGACGAATTGGAGAAGTCACTGAGCCATGGTTCTTAATATTTTATTTCTGGCTACTAAGTCTTATTATATTTGCCCAGGAGAATCATTCACTGGCTTCTAAAAATAAATGACTGGGTCCTAAAATTCTACATAAATTTGTGACCATCTGCACTGAATATTTCTCTTGTATTATAGCACTAGCTCTTCCTTCCCTAAAATAAAATGTTATTTTGCATAAAATGTTTAAAATATATAAAAGGTGAAAAAAAATGTAATGTTTTGCTCCCTTGCCATATTTAAAAGTGACATGAAACCCAATTAGATAATAGATGTATATTGGAAAGTTCTTTAAAATTGTATTCTCTATCTCAATCATCAATGTTTGGGTATAATTCCCATGCCTTTGGAGAAGCTGGAGTGTATCCTGTAGGATGTAGAACCCTGACCCTGCAAACTTCTACATAGTGAATGCTTGATAAAGAGCAAGAGCTCTTTTCCATCTGTCCCTAAGTGGACACTGATTTGGTATGCATGTCTTTCACAGTGCTATGCTAAATTGGTGACATTCTATGCATATTTAACAAATATGACTTCACTGTCCCTTTAAGTGAATGTAATTGATTTTACACGTCTTTGCAACAGTTTCTCCATACACAGTGTTACCTTAAAAGGAATACAAAAGCTACTAAATACAAACCTAGAAAACATTCATTTTAGCAGTAATTCAGTTAATTAAAATGCAGGTACTTACCCTTATGTCTCCATTGACAGTCCTGGGAGTGTGGTTAAACACATGAGCAGGGTCTTTATTGTAAACTTTGAGGAAGGATCTATCCTGAATGTTCCTGGAAGCAAAAACACCAACAGCTATAGCATATAAAACAAGGGTACATTTATCTATTCCATCAGGCAACCCTGAGGATACACATCATTTTGCAGTTAAACATGACCGTAATTGACCAGGGGAAAAAAACTAAGTAGATGATCCTACAATACTAAAATAAAATAACTCCAGTTGACGTGTTTTCTTCCCTGGGGAAATTGTATTCTGTCTAAATAACTCCACACCCAGCCAGGTGGAGCCAGGACATGGATTCTGAATAAAAGCAAACTATACAAGGGAAGAGAATTTACCATGTATGTGCCCAGGTTTAGTTAATATGTAAGTGTTTCACTGCCAAATATAAGCAAATAAAGGAGACACATTTCAGCTTATCTGACAAATGCACATTAGCAGCGAATACAAGCTTCCCTTTGTCCAGCAAACCAGGAGCACTGAAAAATAATACATTAACCCCTTAGGCTGCCAGAAAATGTTTAAGAACACTACTCTACAATACAATACAGCCCTCTCTGGAACACAAGGGGTTACAACAGGTCACTAATAACAGTAGCAGCCATACACAGCCAACTTACACAGAGCTTCTTCCATGAACTCTAAATCCTGCTTGCATTGCAGCGTCCAGACATCCTGCAGTTAGCTGCAAAGCTACTTTCAGACCATACAATACAGCTGCAAGGATTTTCCAGAGTAAAAATTGTAATCAGCACTCAGGACAAAGAATAAAATAAATCCAAGGTTTGCTTCAAACGCCTTGATGAGAAGCATTCCAGGCAGTGTGTGCGAAGGGCTCTGAATGAGGACTGAATTCCTTTGCTCCAGGTGCAGCAGAAATTTTCTGACTGTGGGCTGAGCTTAGCAGAGAGATTATTTTCAGAGAGGGGAAAAAGGAAGAATGTTTTGGGCTGGACTTATGTTGGTGCTTTCTATGGCAATAATTCACATTCCTTCGGAAAATATACATATACTTTAAGTAGCTTACATAATATTTTTGTCTTAATTTTTTTTTCTTTTTAAGATATATATATATATACACATACATATACATGGAACTAGAAGAGAGTTAAAGGAACAGTAAAGTCAAAATTAAATGTTCACCTAAATGTTTACTTCTGTTACCTAACTTGCTATGTTCTCTTAGTATACTTTGTTGAAAAGCATACCCAGATAGGTTCAGGAGCAGCAACACAAACATATGCCTTTTGTCATTGGCTCACCCAATGTGGTCAGCTAGCTCACATTAGTACATTGCTTCTACTTCAATAAAGGATACAGAGAGAATGAAGCAAAATTGATAGAAGTTAAATGCACTGTAATGCTGTAAACACTTTGTGACAACAAGATTTTTCTGCAACATAATTAATTTATCTATATTTGAGCTCATTTCCATGTATTAGATCCTGATTCAGTAACACTACAACATATATACTATGTGTATTTAACTATTTCATGAAGTAATACCAAGCACATAAGGGATAATCATTTATGTTCAATTGATTTAGTTAGAAACTATAGTGTACTGGAACACATACAGTCACAGTATCGACTTAAAGTACATAAACTCTGAAGGAAATATTTAAAGGAACAATACCAACATATACAAAGGACTATAGATTAATAAGTAACAAAGCTCCACTGAATATAAGGGGCATTTCTAACCCTCAAGGGATACAATATACGTTTGATACTATATCAATTGTAATGGAAAACACACATATTTATATATATACAAAATATTTAAAGAAACAGTCCTGAGATATTTGCATATCCTAATGGATTAGCAAAATTGACTTTCAAAATATGCCAGGTATTATTGGCAATATTAAAGGATAATATCTGAGTTTGCTGTTTAGGCTGACAGTAAATAAACAATACAACCATCTTGATATACTATTATCACTATTTATTCAAACAGCTAGATTTTGAATAAAATCAGTTCACTAATCAACAAATTGTTGAATAATTTGCTGGGTTAAAATATATACTGATAAACAAATGGTTAAACATAAGTTATTATATTGGATACATGTAAGTTTTTAATTTACCCACTTTTTAATGAATGTATAATAACGTTTTGGTTTTAAATAGTACAACAAGGCACACTAAACCTTTGGGATCGAATGCTTAAACAGTATCCTTTTTTCAGTTTCTCTGACTGAATTTCAAAATAGCAATGTTTGATACATAGCACCTAATAAGTCACACACAAAAAGAAAAAAACTAATAAAGGCTCAACAACAAAAGATGTGAAGTGGCAGTATCCCAATTATTGATAATAAAGTAGTAATATGAGAATTCTCTAAACTGAAATCACTCCAATGCACTTTGTTTTATATATATATATATATATATATATATATATATATATATATATATATATATATATATATATATATATATATATATATATATATATTAGATAGATAGACATATATATATATATATATATATATATATATATATATATATATATATATATATATATATATATATATATATATATATATATCCTCTCCAAGAACACAGGCACTCACTGGTCTTTTAAAAAGTAATCCTTTAATCAATCCATCAATCAGTCCTGAAAGTTTTTAATATTTTTTTCACATTTGATTAAGGTACAATGGTGTACCGAAACGTCATGGTATTATTATCGTTTTAATGGATTGATTAAAAGATTACTTTTTAAAAGACCAGCGAGTGCCTGTGTTCTTGGAGAGGATACGGATTTGGTTTGCAGTGCACCTTGGCAGCTGAATTGGTGTAAGATTGTGCTGTCCTCTATCTGGACTATATATATATAAATAAAAAGAGAGAAGCGCTCAACCTGGGAACGAACAATAGCATAATAGCTTGTTCTATGGCTAGTTACCACCCAAGAAGCAGCCTCTTTTTTCTCAAAATGTGCCTTTCACAGAGAAGAACTTTCCTGAAGCATATCAGTCTGATCCTGACTTCACAGTACAGTGCAGTCCCAAAATACCAGGCAATCCCTCTCTGAACGAGAGATACAGCAAAACCCCAGACGTATGTTTCGGCCTATTGTGGGCCTCGTCAGTGAGGTGCAGCCATATCCCTCTAGGCACACTGAGCAACGGGTCCACGTCTGGATCCCCTGAATCACACTTAGGGAGACTTCCCTAAGTGTCATAATTTGCATAAATTAAAAGAGAGAAGCGCTCAACCTGGGAACGAACAATAGCATAATAGCTTGTTCTATGGCTAGTCACCACCCAAGAAGCAGCCTCTTTTTGCGCAACATGTGCCTTTCACAGAGAAGAACTTTCCTGAAGCATATCAGTCTGATCCTGACTTCACAGTACAGTGCAGTCGTGAAATACCAGGCAATCCCTCTCTGAACGAGAGAAACAGCAAAACCCCAGACGTACATTTCGGCTTATTGTGGGCCTCGTCAGTGAGGTGCAGCCATATCACTCTAGGCACACTGAGCAACGGGTCCACTGAGCGGGATTGCCTGGTATTTCGGGGCTGGGCTGTACTGTGAAGTCAGGGTCAGACTGATATGCTTCAGGAAAGTTCTTCTCTGTGAAAGGCACATTTTGAGAAAAAAGAGGCTGCTTCTTGGGTGGTAACTAGCCATAGAACAAGCTATTATGCTATTGTTCGTTCCCAGGTTGAGCGCTTCTCTCTTTTTATTTATTTATTTATTTATATATATATATATATATGTATATATATGTATTTATATGTGTATATATGTTGTAAATGCTGTTGTATTTTGTTTTTTGGGCAAATTTTTTTGTCTCACATGGTTAAAGGGACAGTAAAGTAAAAATTAAACTTATATGGATTGGATAGAACATGACATTTTAAAACACTTTCCAATTTACTTCTATTAGCAATTTTGCTTAGTTCTTTTGGTATCCTTTGCTAAAGAGTAACCATAGGTGAACTCAGGAGCATGTACGTGTCTTTAGCCATCTAGCAGCAGTGTTTGCAACAATGTTTATAACAATGTTATACATAGTTGCAAACACAGCTGCAATATAATGCTACAGACACTCTGTGACTGCAGAGTTTCAGAGTTTGCAACTATGTATAACATTATTTAAAGCATTTTTGTAAACACTTGCCTGATGGCTAAGGACACATCCTCACCTAGGATTCTTTTTTAACAAACAATACCGGGAGAACTAAGCAAAATTGATAAAAAGACGTCAATTGGAATGTTGCTTAAAATTGTATGCTGTATCTGAATCGTGAGAATCCTGAATGACTCTTACAATTGCTCTCAAGGGAACGCGTTTACTTTCAACATGTAATACGCACGCTACTTCCGACACACACAAATAGCCGCGATAAACCCCTTATTGCTTGCGAGCAACTGTTAGCACGCCACTCGTAATCTAGCCCATAGTTGTGAGAGTTTATATTGTATTCTGAGTAATTAATCTTTGCATATTAGTCCTGCATAAACAACCACAGTGTAACAGTATAAAATAAAGTCTCTGAGCATAGACTTATTGCATATTCAACATGCACTTGTTGTCTGTCAATCAAAAACTAACACCTGGGATCGTATAAGAGATGCCGAACTCCATGTTTTTTTTTTATAATTAAAGAAAAAAAGGCTTTTTTTTTTTTAAACCTGTTAATTTTATATCACGTTTATAAAAATGTTCCAAACATACTTCTATTTTTCTTGTGTTGACCTTGAGCTTTTACTATACAGCAAAAACATAATTTATGCTTACCTGATAAATTCCTTTCTTCTGTTGTGTGATCAGTCCACGGGTCATCATTACTTCTGGGATATAACTCCTCCCCAACAGGAAATGCAAGAGGATTCACCCAGCAGAGCTGCATATAGCTCCTCCCCTCTACGTCACTCCCAGTCATTCGACCAAGAATCAACGAGAAAGGAGAAACCAAGGGTGAAGTGGTGACTGGAGTATAATTTAAAAGATATTTACCTGCCTTAAAAAAAAACAGGGCGGGCCGTGGACTGATCACACAACAGAAGAAAGGAATTTATCAGGTAAGCATAAATTATGTTTTCTTCTGTTATGTGTGATCAGTCCACGGGTCATCATTACTTCTGGGATACCAATACCAAAGCAAAAGTACACGGATGACGGGAGGGATAGGCAGGCTCATTATACAGAAGGAACCACTGCCTGAAGAACCTTTCTCCCAAAAATAGCCTCCGAAGAAGCAAAAGTGTCAAATTTGTAAAATTTGGAAAAAGTATGAAGCGAAGACCAAGTTGCAGCCTTGCAAATCTGTTCAACAGAGGCCTCATTCTTAAAGGCCCAAGTGGAAGCCACAGCTCTAGTAGAATGGGCTGTAATTCTTTCAGGAGGCTGCTGTCCAGCAGTCTCATAGGCTAAACGAATTATGCTACGAAGCCAGAAGGAGAGAGAGGTAGCCGAAGCCTTATGACCTCTCCTCTGACCAGAGTACACGACAAACAGGGAAGACGTTTGTCGAAAATCCTTAGTTGCCTGCAAGTAGAACTTGAGGGCACGAACTACATCCAGATTGTGTAGAAGACGTTCCTTCTTTGAAGAAGGATTTGGGCATAAAGAAGGAACAACAATCTCTTGATTGATGTTCCTGTTAGTGACTACCTTAGGTAAGAACCCAGGTTTAGTACGCAGAACTACCTTATCTGAATGAAAAATCAAATAAGGAGAATCACAATGTAAAGCTGATAACTCAGAGACTCTCCGAGCCGAAGAAATAGCCATTAAAAATAACACTTTCCAAGATAACAACTTTATATCAATGGAATGAAGGGGTTCAAACGGAACTCCTTGTAGAACGTTAAGAACAAGGTTTAAACTCCATGGCGGAGCAACAGTTTTAAACACAGGCTTGATTCTAGCTAAAGCCTGACAAAAAGCCTGGACGTCTGGATTTTCTGACAGACGCCTGTGCAACAAGATGGACAGAGCTGAGATCTGTCCCTTTAATGAACTAGCCGATAAACCCTTTTCTAAACCTTCTTGTAGAAAGGACAATATCCTAGGAATCCTAACCTTACTCCAGGAGTAACCTTTGGATTCGCACCAGTATAGGTATTTACGCCATATCTTATGGTAAATTCTTCTGGTAACAGGCTTCCTAGCCTGTATCAGGGTATCAATAACCGACTCCGAAAAACCACGTTTTGATAAAATCAAGCGTTCAATTTCCAAGCAGTCAGCTTCAGAGAAGTTAGATTTTGATGTTTGAATGGACCCTGTATCAGAAGGTCCTGTCTTAGAGGTAGAGACCAAGGCGGACAGGATGACATGTCCACTAGATCTGCATACCAAGTCCTGCGTGGCCATGCAGGCGCTATTAGAATCACTGATGCTCTCTCCTGTTTGATTTTGGCAATCAATCGAGGAAGCAGTGGGAAGGGTGGAAACACATAAGCCATCCCGAAGTTCCAAGGTGCTGTCAAAGCATCTATCAGAACCGCTCCCGGATCCCTGGATCTGGACCCGTAGCGAGGAAGTTTGGCGTTCTGGCGAGACGCCATGAGATCTATCTCTGGTTTGCCCCAACGTCGAAGTATTTGGGCAAAGACCTCCGGATGAAGTTCCCACTCCCCCGGATGAAAAGTCTGGCGACTCAAGAAATCCGCCTCCCAGTTCTCCACTCCCGGGATGTGGATTGCTGACAGGTGGCAAGAGTGAGACTCTGCCCAGCGAATTATCTTTGATACTTCCATCATTGCTAGGGAGCTTCTTGTCCCTCCTTGATGGTTGATGTAAGCTACAGTCGTGATGTTGTCCGACTGAAACCTGATGAACCCCCGAGTTTTTAACTGGGGCCAAGCCAGAAGGGCATTGAGAACTGCTCTCAATTCCAGAATGTTTATTGGCAGGAGACTTTCCTCCTGATTCCATTGTCCCTGAGCCTTCAGAGAATTCCAGACAACGCCCCAGCCTAGTAGGCTGGCGTCTGTTGTTACAATTGTCCAGTCCGGCCTGCTGAATGGCATCCCCCTGGACAGATGTGGCCGAGAAAGCCACCATAGAAGAGAGTTTCTGGTCTCTTGATCCAGATTCAGAGTAGGGGACAAGTCTGAGTAATCCCCATTCCACTGAGTCAGCATGCACAATTGCAGCGGTCTGAGATGTAGACGTGCAAAGGGTACTATGTCCATTGCTGCTACCATTAAGCCGATCACCTCCATGCATTGAGCTACTGACGGGAGTTGAATGGAATGAAGGACACGGCATGCATTTAGAAGCTTTGTTAATCTGTCTTCTGTCAGATAAATCTTCATTTCTACAGAATCTATAAGAGTCCCCAAGAATGGAACTCTTGTGAGAGGAAAGAGAGAACTCTTCTTTTCGTTCACTTTCCATCCATGCGACCTTAGAAATGCCAGAACTAACTCTGTATGAGACTTGGCAGTTTGAAAGCTTGAAGCTTGTATCAGAATGTCGTCTAGGTACGGAGCTACCGAAATTCCTCGCGGTCTTAGTACCGCCAGAAGGGCACCCAGAACCTTTGTGAAGATTCTTGGAGCCGTAGCCAATCCGAATGGAAGAGCTACAAACTGGTAATGCCTGTCTAAGAAGGCAAACCTTAGATACCGGTAATGATCTTTGTGAATCGGTATGTGAAGGTAAGCATCCTTTAAATCCACTGTGGTCATGTACTGACCCTTTTGGATCATGGGTAAGATTGTCCGAATAGTTTCCATTTTGAACGATGGAACTCTTAGGAATTTGTTTAGGATCTTTAAATCCAAGATTGGCCTGAAAGTTCCCTCTTTTTTGGGAACCACAAACAGGTTTGAGTAAAACCCTTGTCCTTGTTCCGACCGCGGAACCGGATGGATCACTCCCATTAATAACAGATCTTGTACACAGCGTAGAAACGCTTCTTTCTTTATTTGGTTTGTTGACAACCTTGACAGATGAAATCTCCCTCTTGGGGGAGAGAATTTGAAGTCTAAAAGGTATCCCTGAGATATGATCTCTAGCGCCCAGGGATCCTGAACATCTCTTGCCCAAGCCTGGGCGAAGAGAGAGAGTCTGCCCCCCACTAGATCCGGTCCTGGATCGGGGGCCCTCGATTCATGCTGTCTTAGGGGCAGCAGCAGGTTTCCTGGCCTGCTTGCCCTTGTTCCAGGACTGGTTAGGTTTCCAGCCTTGTCTGTAACGAGCAACAGCTCCTTCCTGTTTTGGTGCAGTGGAAGTTGGTGCTGCTCCTGCTTTGAAATTCCGAAAGGGACGAAAATTAGACTGTCTAGCCTTAGCTTTGGCTTTGTCTTGAGGCAGGGCGTGGCCCTTACCTCCTGTAATGTCAGCGATAATTTCTTTCAAACCGGGCCCAAATAAAGTTTGCCCCTTGAAAGGTATATTAAGTAATTTGGACTTAGAAGTTACATCAGCTGACCAGGATTTTAGCCACAGCGCCCTACGTGCCTGAATGGCGAATCCTGAGTTCTTAGCCGTAAGTTTGGTTAAATGTACTACGGCCTCCGAAATGAATGAATTAGCTAGTTTAAGGACTCTAAGCCTGTCCGTAATGTCGTCCAGCGTAGCTGAACTAAGGTTCTCTTCCAGAGACTCAATCCAAAATGCTGCCGCAGCCGTAATCGGCGCGATGCATGCAAGGGGTTGCAATATAAAACCTTGTTGAACAAACATATTCTTAAGGTAACCCTCTAATTTTTTATCCATCGGATCTGAAAAAGCACAGCTATCCTCCACCGGGATAGTGGTACGCTTAGCTAAAGTAGAAACTGCTCCCTCCACCTTAGGGACCGTTTGCCATAAGTCCCGTGTGGTGGCGTCTATTGGAAACATCTTTCTAAATATTGGAGGGGGTGAGAACGGCACACCGGGTCTATCCCACTCCTTAGTAACAATTTCAGTTAGTCTCTTAGGTATAGGAAAAACGTCAGTACTCGCCGGTACCGCAAAGTATTTATCCAACCTACACAATTTCTCTGGTATTGCAACAGTGTTACAATCATTAAGAGCCGCTAAAACCTCCCCTAGTAATACACGGAGGTTCTCCAATTTAAATTTAAAATTTGAAATATCTGAATCCAATCTGTTTGGATCAGAACCGTCACCCACAGAATGAAGCTCTCCGTCCTCATGCTCTGCAAGCTGTGACGCAGTATCAGACATGGCTCTAGTATTATCAGCGCACTCTGTTCTCACCCCAGAGTGATCACGCTTGCCTCTTAGTTCTGGTAATTTAGCCAAAACTTCAGTCATAACAGTAGCCATATCTTGTAATGTTATCTGTAATGGCCGCCCAGATGTACTAGGCGCCACGATATCACGCACCTCCCGGGCGGGAGATGCAGGTACTGACACGTGAGGCGAGTTAGTCGGCATAACTCTCCCCTCGCTGTTTGGTGAAATTTGTTCAATTTGTACAGATTGGCTTTTATTTAAAGTAGCATCAATACAGTTAGTACATAAATTTCTATTGGGCTCCACCTTGGCATTGGAACAAATGACACAGGTATCTTCCTCTGAATCAGACATGTTTAACACACTAGCAAATAAACTTGCAACTTGGTTACAATCTTATTTAACAAAAACGTACTGTGCCTCAAAGAAGCACTAAACGATTAAATGACAGTTGAAATAATGAACTGAAAAACAGTTATAGCATCAATCCTTGAAAACAACACAACTTTTAGCAAAGGTTTGTTCCCATTAGTAAAGTAACAATAATTAAATTTGAAACGTAAAAATTACAGAGCAACGTTTTTAATCACAGTCAATATATAAGTCTCACAGCTCTGCTGAGAGAATCTACCTCCCTCCAAAGAAGTTTGAAGACCCCTGAGTTCTGTTAGAGATGAACCGGATCATGTAGGAAATACAAGAGTAACTGACTGGAAATTTTTGATGCGTAGCAAAGAGCGCCAAAAACGGCCCCTCCCCCTCACACACAGCAGTGAGAGAGAAACGAAACTGTCACAATTAAAACAAGCAACTGCCAAGTGGAAAAATAATGCCCAAACATTTATTCACTCAGTACCTCAGAAAATGCAAACGATTCTACATTCCAGCAAAAACGTTTAACATAATAAATACCTATTAAAAGGTTAATGTACTTTTTACAGAGTAATTCCAGTGAAGTACCATCCCCAGAATACTGAAGTGTAGAGTATACATACATGTCATTATAACGGTATGGCAGGATTTTCTCATCAATTCCATTCAGAAAATAAAAACTGCTACATACCTCAATGCAGATTCATCTGCCCGCTGTCCCCTGATCTGAAGCTTTTACCTCCCTCAGATGGCCGAGAAACAGCAATATGATCTTAACTACTCCGGTTAAAATCATAGTAAAAACTCTGGTAGATTCTTCTTCAAACTCTGCCAGAGAGGCAATAACACGCTCCGGTGCTATTGTAAAATAACAAACTTTTGATTGAAGTTATAAAAACTAAGTATAATCACCATAGTCCTCTCACACATCCTATCTAGTCGTTGGGTGCAAGAGAATGACTGGGAGTGACGTAGAGGGGAGGAGCTATATGCAGCTCTGCTGGGTGAATCCTCTTGCATTTCCTGTTGGGGAGGAGTTATATCCCAGAAGTAATGATGACCCGTGGACTGATCACACATAACAGAAGAAAGCTGTTTGAATAAGTATCTCTCCAGCCATCTTTGTTTTATCAATATGTTTGGTTGGGGATCTTAAACTCTGTCAAAGTAAACACTTCAAATATATGATTAACAAGAAAAGAAAAAACACATTTATAGACTGCTTTTTATTAAATTACACCTTGAACATATCAATAAACATAGTTTATTTACTTTTACTCTTTTTGTTCGTATAATGTTGGGCTATAACTTTTCTTTTAAAGGTGGACTAACTATTTCTAATACTGTTTTCCCCAATTATGGTTTGTACTATCAAGTCATTAAAATATCACGTTACTAAAATAAATGGATGGGCAAATAGTTACTTTTGCCACTAAATATGTATTTATTTTTGTTTAATATGTCTATGAATTATTTTAAATAACACGTTTAAAGTGAAAGTATTTAAATAAATTCAGAACTTTGGCTTTTACAGAATCACAGAGTGCGTGTTTGTTCTTTTCATAGCACCAACTAGTGAAAACTTGCAGAAGAGATTAGTTCATTAAATATTACATGGGACTGAGGTCAGCTGAGTTTGGCTGAAAGAAAGACGAGCTTTAATTAAAACTCCTGCCTGGCCATGGAAACATCTCAAGCAAATTCCTGGAGCAAAATAGTTTTAAAAACAGAGCTTTGACTGATTTATGTGCATCTCACTGTAAAGTGGTGAATTATATAAGCTCAAACTATATATATATTTGGACTAATTTGCAGTGTTTTGATACCAGTGGCGATCTCTGTTTCACAAATATCCTTGCCATTCCCTTACCATTTATAAAGCATGTTACGGATAATGTATTTATACTGCAGTTAACGTATGTCTTTATAAGCATTGTTCCTTCATTCATTCAAGGGGGATTGGTGATTTTTTTTTATATACATTTGTTTTTCTCTTTTTATTGACTCTAATTTATTACTTTTGAAGGTTAAGCTATGATGTCAATACCCCAAATTAATTTCAAGTTTTTTTTTGTTTTTTTTTTAAGACTAAAGTAAACATATGTTGCATTTAAAACACAAGCTCTTGCAAGTGAATTAGACAATATATTCCCTTTCCTTTCAAGAGACCACAGAATACTGATCGCTAGTCTATGAGTGTGGAACTTTTTATTTATGTTAACGCAGCAAACCTCAAAAAGTGCAAGGTGCCTTCATTTACAAAATAATGCATCGTTTACGTCCAACGCTCAATGCCCTAGAGCAGACTGGGTGCAAAATCCACTAATTCACTAGCGATGAACCCCAAATAAAACAAAATATCTATCTAAAATCCACTAATTCACTAGGGATGGACCACAAATAAAACAAAATATCTATCTAAAATTCACTAATTCACTAGGGATGAACCACAAATAAAACAAAATATCTATCTAAAATCCACTAATTCACTAGGGATGGACCACAAATAAAACAAAATATCTATCTAAAATCCACTAATTCACTAGGGATGAACCACAAATAAAACAAAATATCTATCTAAAATCCACTAATTCACTAGGGATGAACCACAAATAAAACAAAATATCTATCTAAAATCCACTAATTCACTAGGGATGGACCACAAATAAAACAAAATCTCTATCTTTCTGTGAGAGAAAAGCACAATTACAGAATTTAAAAATAAAATGCGGGTCTGTGCTTAGGATAGAAATACACAAGGAAGGTAGTGATTGGAAGAGGGAGGGGGAGGGAGAGAGAGAGAGGATATGATTACAGAAAGGGGTGGGGCAAGAAACTAGTAGTGAAGGGAATTGTAAAGTGAAACCAGAATGGGTCAGGGTCAGATGTGGAGACACATATAGTATGTGTAAGTATAAAGGCATGAGTAAGGGTTCATAGGTCACAATGCTGCACACTATGTGTCATGAAATTGCTATTTTCATATAATGGGAAAACAGAAATAGAAGGTACATTAGATATAAAATGCTGATGTAAGGAAATGTCCAATAACAAGTCAGTCCATTATTTAATCTATAGTGAAAGGGACATAAAAGTACAAAAAGGAAATGCTTTAACATATTACTTTATTTATTATTGCACTATGGCTTACAGTTTGCATAAAACTATTTGCTTAAAGGGACAGTCTAGTCAAAATTAAACTTTTATGATTCATATAGGGCATGCAATTTTAAACAACTTTCCAATTTACTTCTATTATCTAATTTGCTCAATTCTTTAGATATCCTTTGTTGAAGAAATAGCAATGCACATGTGTGAGCCAATCACACAAGGCCTTTATGTGCAGCAACCAATCAGCAGCTACTGAACATATCTAGATATGCTTTTCAGCAAGTGGTATCAAGAGAATGAAGCAAATTAGATAATAGAAGTAAATTAGAAAGTTGTTTAAAATGACATGCTCTTTCTAAATCACGAAAGAAAAAAATTGGGTTTCATGTCCCTTTAACCCCTGCAAAGGGATTAAATGCGAAGTCAGCTCCAGAACAGCAATGTACTACTAGGAGTTAGCTGAACACATCTGGTGAGCCAATAAAAACAGATAAATGTGTGTGGCCCCCCCAATCACCAGAAGTGCAGTGCTGCAGAGGATACGCACATATGCTTTTCAACAAAGGATACCAATAACACAAAGTACATTTGATAATAGGATTAAAAATATGTGTCTTACAATTACATGCTATATCTGAATCATGAAAGTTACATTTTTGTTTTAATGTCTGTTAAATTCTAATCAACCAGTTATTAGTTTATCACAGGGTGTGGTAAATACTGTTAACAAAGAACCATGGTACATAAGAAAAGACCTGGTATCCAGTGAAATGCCCTTTAGCACTGCATGGTCTTTGAGGAAAGGTTCAGTGTTTATAGTTGATTTACATCAGCAATTATTTACTACTTTGCAAATGATCAATATACAAAATAAAGGTTTTAAAAGAATTTAAAACTATAAATTTGTTAGCAATATCTGGATTGTTTTTCATCCCGGGGATATACACATTAAAAAGCCTCATAAGTATGATTATATTATAGCTCTTGCTGTAGCCAATTAGAGACAGATATAAATGAAATCCTGCACTGATCAAGCAGTCAGTTTTACAGGGCCAGTTTTCAGAAACTACAGGAAAAGTGTACAATATAAATAGTACAACTATACATGGAATTACCTGATTCCATGCGCATGACAAGAAGGGGTCGTCATTGCAAATCTGCGTATGAAAGCATAAACACCTATTCTTGTCATGAAGGGGAATGGCTGATCTGATGCTGTGATTGGCGATCTCCCACACTGCAGCCCAATTAGTGGTAATAGTGGGCAGCATTCTCACAGCTACATGGGAGTGCCAGTGATGTCACCACAAAACTGTGTAGTGACACCACAAGGGGAGGGTGGGAGTGACAGGTAGGTAAGGGAGTCCCTCAGTCTCAGCTTCCTTATTAACCTCCAAGACTTTTCATCTGAAAGAGAACCACCTGCTTGTTGTTTTGGAAAGTCACAAGCACTCAGATCTTTTTTAAAGAGTAAAAACATGACACATGGGGTTTTGCCTCGAAATAGGAGTTTATAGGTTCAATAAAAAAAATCTGTTATGTGAGAGTGCCGATAACATTTATTTTATAGTAGACAAGTCCCTCTCTTAAAAATATATGAAATTTGTCTGCATAGCAAGAAAAAAGTGCTTTAATTTCTGTACTGGTGCAAATGGGCCTCTCTCAATTATATTACAACCCCAAAAAAGACTGTATGGGTCCCTATTTCACATGTGGCTACCCTTTATGACAATTTAGTAAGGTGATTGCAGTACAAACCGTGATCATCTTGGCTATTTTCAGTATTATTTCTCTAAAATCTTAACAAAAATATAAATTTTTGTTTTTACATTTTTTTTGCAGCTGTCTCATATGCAATGAAATATAAATATAATAATAGTATATGATAAACATGTATATTCTACTGGGCCTGCTGAGAAAAAAGCATATGATTTGAGTGGGTCACTCACTGAAATTTGACTTAGTGTTTAAATGTAAGAAGCAAAAAAAAGCTCAAAACTGGCTTAGCACAAAAATGTGAAAAAAGGATCAGCAGCAAAAGCGGTAAACATTTTATAGAGAATTCCATTTTTAGTTTACTATCCCTTTAATTTGTGATGCATGTATTTTACTGACACAGATTAAATGAATGCAGTATATTACACATCCCTTGATTTCATGTGTTTGTTCCAGGTAATAAATGGGTTAAACCATTACTGCATTTATTCTGGAAAATCAGAGGGATAATGCATTGCTGTTTAGGTGTACTGGGCATACAAGGAGTTAAATAACTACTGTTGTGTTATGGGAAAACAGGGTTAACGCACAGCTGTGCATGTTACATGCAGCAAAGACAGTTAATCGCTAGGGGCGGGCATTCGGATCGCTCACAGCATTCGGCTCTTCGGAGTTGAATTTCTTCTTGTGAAACTGTAACACACTAAGATCTATATTTGAATAAATCTTAGTGTGTTGAAGTTTCACAATAAGAAATTTGGTTTGAAACGGAAAATATCCGAATGCCGCAAGCAGCTGTCTTCTTCCGCATTCGGATGCTAATGAAGCATCTAAATGCCTATGCCTATTAATCACTATTGAGTGTGAGTAACTGGATATCATAGGGTTAAAATACTAAGTCTTATTAGAAATCAAGGTGTTAAAACACAGTTCTGGCGTGGTACTTGCACAACCTTCCACCAAAAAAATAAACAAATAAATCTGGCTCTAAGATTTGAACTAAACCTGGGCTTAAAGGGACACTGAACCCAAATTTTTTATTTCATGCTTCAGATAGAGCATGACATTATAAGCAACTTTCTAATTTACTCCTATTATCAATTTTTCTTCATTCTCTTGCTATCTTTATTTTAAATGCAGGAATGTAAATCTTAGCAGCCAGCCCATATTAGGTTCAGCACCATGGATAGCGCTTGCTTATTGGAGACTTACATTTACCCACCAATAAGCAAGCATAACCCAGGTTATCAACCAAAAATAGGCCGGCTCCTATGCATTACATTCCTGCTTTTTAAATAAAGATAGCAAGAGAACAAAGAAGAATTTATAATAGTAGTAAATTAGAAAGTTGCTTATAAATTGCATGCTCTATCTGAATCATGAAAGAAAAAATTTGGGTTTAGTGTCCCTTTAAATAATTTGTTTAAATTTGCCAGACCTAGATTTAGTAGCCCTGTATGTTACTGTTTTCAAATGAATCCTTGAAACTAGCACTAATTAATATCTCATTAATTGTTACATGACCTATAAAACATTTATCATACATTGTAATAAATTACTGATTTTTTGTTCACACAACCCAAATAACTGTCCAGGAAAATCTGAATCAGACAGAGCATGCAATGTTAAGAGACACTTCTTTTATCAATTTGACCTTTTTCTCTAATTATCATTTGTTGAAAAGCATACCTCGGTAGGCTCATGAGAAGCGAAGCATTACTGTTGCTAGCTAGTGATTAGTGGATAAACATTTGCCTTTTTGTAAAAATTCTTAGTATTTATGTTTAATTGAAAATTTAGAGAATTACAAGTGGTGAGCCTTGTGTTTTTTGTACTACAAAATGCAAACATGTTTATATCTAATGATAAAATGAATCTATTCCAGAGAAAAATAAATTAGACAACAAGCAATTAAAACTAATAGCAGTGACATGCTTGTTTAGGTTACTGATAAGCACATGAATATTTGTGAATGTAGAAAATTATTTATATTAATATTTCCATAAAGCTAAATGACACTGTCTATGTTTTTCATCTCTCTGAGGCTAAGACTGTAAACATATCATGATTAAACTGATAAATTGTTGCCTTGTGGTTTTATATAAATAAATAAGACTTTCATTATTAGCTTAAAAGTTCAATGCCACAACGTAAGCACTGAGAGCATCTGTAATTATATTATAATAGTGTGGTCTATCAACTTCTCTAAACACTGCAGTTTTAACAATTAAAGTTTGTCTCCATGATATGACAGTAACTGAGGTTTTCATGTCAAATAAGAAATCTGTTATCTCTTATTTCTCTACAAAAGTCTCCTTAAAGTAGGCTGACCATATTGCCGCTTTAAAAAGGGACACATGAAAAATACATATGTCAGGGCTGTTTTCAGGGCTGTTTAAAGAAATGGTTTTGTATAAGAACCCTCACATATGTATTTTTCATATGTGTTCCTTCTTAAAGCGGCAATATGGTCAGCCTACCTTAAAGGGACTTTGTAGTACAAAATTCATTTACACTTGACCTCCCCCCCCCGAATAAAGACAAATGCTGTTTAAATTTAATCTGAAACTAATACTGCAGTATTTTTTTTTACTTCACATTAAAGGGACAGTCAAGTCTAAAAAAAAACTTTCATGATTCAAATAGGGCATGCAATTTTAAACAACTTCTCAATTTACTTTCATCACCAATTTAGCTTTGTTCTCTTGGTATTCTTAGTTGAAAGCTAAACCTAGGAGATTCCTATGCTAATTTCTTAGGCCTTGAAGGCCGCCTTTAATCTAAATGCATTTTGACAGTTTTTCACCACTAGAGGGCGTTAGTTCATGTGTTTCATATAGATAACATTGAGTTCATGCACGTGAATTTACGGGGAGGAGTGAACACTGATTGGCTAGAATGCAAGTCTGTCAAAAGAACTGAAATAAGGGGGCAGTCTGCAGAGGCTTAGATACAAGGTAATTGCAGAGGTAAAACGTTTATTATTATAACTGTGTTGGTTATGCAAAACTGGGGAATGGGTAATTAAGGGATTATATTTCTTTTAAAACAACAATAATTCTGGTGTTGCCTGTCCCTTTAACCTTTAAATGCTTCTGGTTTAGTGGTGAAGAAAAACATAATTTATGCTTACCTGATAAATTTATTTCTCTTGTGGTGTATCCAGTCCACGGATCATCCATTACTTGTGGGATATTCTCCTTCCCAAAAGGAAGTTGCAAGTGGATCCCCCACAGCAGAGTTGCTATATAGCTCCTCCCCTAACTGCCATATCCAGTCATTCGACTGAAACAAGCCGAGAAAGGAGAAACCATAGGGCGCAGTGGTGACTGTAGTTTAAATTAAAATTTAGACCTGCCTTAAAAAGACAGGGCGGGCCATGGACTGGATACACCACAAGAGAAATAAATTTATCAGGTAAGCATAAATTATGTTTTCTCTTGTAAGGTGTATCCAGTCCCGGATCATCCATTACTTGTGGGATACCAATACTAAAGTTAAAGTACACGGATGAAGGGAGGGACAAGGCAGGCTTAAATGGAAGGAACCACTGCCTGTAGACCCTTTCTCCCAAAAATAGCCCCTGAAGAAACAAAAGTATCAAATTTGTAAAATTTTGAAAAGGTATGAAGCGAAGACCAAGTCGCCGCCTTGCAAATCTGTTCAACGGAAGCCTCATTTTTAAAGGCCCAGGTGGAAGCCACAGCTCTAGTAGAATGAGCTGTAATCCTTTCAGGGGGCTGCTGTCCAGCAGTCTCATAGGCTAAGCGTATTACGCTCCGAAGCCAAAAAGAAAGAGAGGTTGCCGAAGCTTTTTGACCTCTCCTCTGTCCAGAGTAAACAACAAACAGTGTAGATGTTTGGCGAAAATCTTTAGTAGCTTGTAAGTAAAACTTTAAAGCACGGACCACGTCCAGATTATGTAAAAGGCGTTCCTTCTTTGAAGAAGGATTAGGACACAATGATGGAACAACAATCTCTTAATTTATATTCTTGTTAGAAACTACCTTATGTAAAAACCCAGGTTTTGTACGCAGAACTACTTTATCTGAATGGAAATCAGATAAGGAGAATCACATTATAAGGCAGATAACTCAGAGACTCTCCGAGCCGAGGAAATAGCCATCAAAAACAGAACTTTCCAAGATAAAAGTTTGATATCAATGGAATGAAGGGGTTCAAACGGAACCCCTTGAAGAACTTTAAGAACCAAGTTTAAGCTCCATGGGGGAGCAACAGGTTTAAACACAGGCTTAATTCTAACCAAAGCCTGACAAAAAGCTTGAACGTCTGGAACCTCTGCCAGACGCTTGTGCAAAAGAATAGAAAGAGCAGAAATCTGTCCTTTTAAATAACTATCTGATAATCCTTTTTCCAAACCCTCTTGGAGAAAGGACAATATCCTAGGAATCCTAACCTTACTCCATGAGTAATTCTTGGATTCACACCAATAAAGGTATTTACGCCATATCTTATGGTAGATTTTCCTGGTGACAGGCTTTCGTGCCTGTATAAGGGTATCAATGACTGACTCAGAGAAGCCACGCTTTGATAAAATCAAGCGTTCAATCTCCATGCAGTCAGTCTCAGAGAAATTAGATTTGGATGATTGAAAGGACCTTGTAGTAGAAGGTCTTGTCTCAGAGGCAGGGTCCATGGTGGAAAGGATGACATGTCCACTAGGCCTGCATACCAGGTCCTGCGTGGCCACGCAGGCGCTATCAAGATCACCGATGCTCTCACCTGTTTGATTTTGGCAATCAGTCGAGGGAGCAGAGGAAACGGTGGAAACACATAAGCCAGGTTTGAAGAACCAAGGCGCTGCTAGAGCATCTATCAGTGCCGCTTCTGGGTCCCTGGACCTGGATCCGTAACAAGGAAGCTTGGCATTCTGGCGAGACGCCATGAGATCCAGTTCTGGTTTGCCCCAACGATGAACCAATTGAGCAAACACCTCCGGATGGAGTTCCCACTCCCCCGGATGAAAAGTCTGACGACTTAGAAAATCCGCCTCCCAGTTCTCTACACCTGGGATATGGATTGCTCATAGGTGGCAAGAGTGAGTCTCTGCCCAGCGAATTATCTTGGAGACTTCTAACATCGCTAGGGAACTCCTGGTTCCCCCTTGATGGTTGATGTAAGCCACAGTCGTGATGTTGTCCGACTGAAATCTGATGAACCTCAGGGTTGCTAACTGAGGCCAAGCTAGAAGAGCATTGAATATTGCTCTTAACTCCAGAATATTTATTGGGAGGAGTTTCTCCTCCTGAGTCCACGATCCCTGAGCCTTCAGGGAATTCCAGACTGCACCCCAACCTAGAAGGCTGGCATCTGTTGTTACAATTGTCCAATCTGGCCTGCGAAAGGTCATACCTTTGGAAAGATGGACCCGAGATAGCCACCAGAGAAGAGAATCTCTGGTCTCTTGATCCAGATTTAGCAGAGGGGACAAATCTGTGTAATCCCCATTCCACTGACTGAGCATGCATAGTTGCAGCGGTCTGAGATGTAGGCGCGCAAATGGCACTATGTCCATCGCCGCTACCATCAAGCCGATTACTTCCATACACTGAGCCACCGAAGGGTGCGGAATAGAATGAAGAACACGGCAAGATTTTAGAAGCTTTGATAACCTGGATTCTGTCAGGTAAATCTTAATTTTTACAGAATCTATCAGAGTCCCTAGGAAGGAGACTCTTGTGAGTGGGGATAGAGAACTCTTTTCCTCGTTCACCTTCCACCCATGTGACCTGAGAAATGCCAGAACTATGTCCGTATGTGACTTGGCAATCTGAAAGCTTGACGCCTGTATCAGGATGTCGCCCAGATAAGGGGCCACTGATATACCTCGCGGTCTTAGGACCGCCAGAAGCGATCCCAGAACCTTTGTAAAGATTCTTGGAGCTGTAGCTAACCCGAAGGGAAGAGCCACAAATTGGTAATGCCTGTCCAGAAAGGCAAACCTTAGGAACCGATGATGATCTCTGTAAATCGGTATGTGAAGGTATGACCATCCTTCAAATCCACTGTGGTCATGTACTGACCCTCCTGGATCATAGGTAGGATGGTCCGAATAGTTTCCATTTTGAACGATGGAACTCTGA
Organism: Bombina bombina; assembly: GCF_027579735.1. Classification (NCBI taxonomy): domain Eukaryota; kingdom Metazoa; phylum Chordata; class Amphibia; order Anura; family Bombinatoridae; genus Bombina; species Bombina bombina. The sequence goes on from NC_069503.1 coordinate 248,901,994, forward strand.
GGAATTTGTTTAAGATCTTTAGATCCAAAATGGGTCTGAAGGTTCCCTCTTTTTTGGGAACCACAAACAGATTTGAATAAAAACCCTGTCCCTGTTCCAACTGTGGAACTGGACAGATCACTCCCATAACTAGGAGGTCTTGCACACAGCGTAAGAATGCCTCTTTCTTTATCTGGTTTACAGATAATCTCGAAAGGTGAAATCTCCCTTGAGGAGGGGAAGCTTTGAAGTCCAGAAGATATCCCTGAGATATGATCTCCAACGCCCAGGGATCCTGAACATCTCTTGCCCACGCCTGGGCGAAGAGAGAAAGTCTGCCCCCTACTAGATCCGTTACCGGATAGGGGGCCGTTCCTTCATGCTGTCTTAGAGGCAGCAGCAGGCTTTCTAGCCTGCTTGCCTTTGTTCCAGGACTGGTTAGGTTTCCAGCCCAGCTTGGATTGAGCAGAAGTTCCCTCTTGTCTTGTAGCAGAGGAAGTTGATGCTGCATCTGCCTTGAAGTTTCGAAAGGCACAAAAATTAGACTGTTTGGCCTTTGATTTGGCCCTGTCTTGAGGAAGGGTATGACCCTTACCTCCAGTAATGTCAGCAATAATTTCCTTCAAACCAGGCTCGAATAGGGTCTGCCCCTTGAAGGGAATGTTAAGTAATTTAGACGTTGAAGTCACGTCAGCTGACCAAGATTTAAGCCATAGCGCCCTACGCGCCTGGATGGCGAATCCAGAATTCTTAGCCGTTAGTTTAGTCAAATGAACAATGGCGTCAGAAACAAAAGAATTAGCTAGCTTAAGTGTTCTAAGCTTGTCAAGTATTTCAGTCAATGGAGTAGCTGTCTGAAAGGCCTCTTCCAGAGACTCAAACCAGAACGCCGCAGCAGCAGTGACAGGCGCAATGCATGCAAGGGGCTGCAGGATAAAACCTTGTTGAATAAACATTTTCTTAAGGTAACCTTCTAATATTTTATCCATTGGATCTGAAAAAGCACAACTGTCCTCGACAGGGATAGTGGTACGCTTTGCTAAAGTAGAAACTGCTCCCTCCACCTTAGGGACCGTCTGCCATAAGTCCTGTGTGGTGGCGTCTATTGGAAACATTTTTCTAAAAATAGGAGGGGGGAAAACGGCACACCGGGTCTATCCCACTCCTTATTAATGATTTCTGTAAACCTTTAAGGTATTGGAAAAACATCAGTACACACCGGCACTGCATAGTATTTATCCAGTCTACACAATTTCTCTGGTACTGCAATTGTGTCACAGTCATTCAGAGCAGCTAACACCTCCCCAAGCAATACACGGAGGTTCTCAAGCTTAAATTTAAAAGTAGAAATATCTGAATCAGGTTTCCCCGAATCAGAAATGTCACCCACAGACTGAAGCTCTCCTTCCTCAGCTTCTGCATATTGTGACGCAGTATCAGACATGGGCCTTAAGGCATCTGCGCGCTCTGTACTACGTCTAACCCCATAGCTATTGCGCTTTCCTCTGAATTCAGGCAGTCTGGCTAATACCGCTGACAGGGTATTATCCATGATTGCCGCCATGTCCTGCAAAGTAATCGCTATGGGCATCTTTGATGTACTTGGCGCCATTTTAGCGTGAATCCCTTGAGCGGGAGTCAAAGGGTCTGACACGTGGGGAGAGTTAGTCGGCATAACTTCCCCCTCGCCAGAATCCTCTGGTGATAAATTTTTTAAAGATAAAAGCTGATCTTTATTGTTTGATTTAGTGAAATCAATACATTTAGTACACATTCTCATATGGGGTTCCACCATGACTTTTAAACATAATGAACAAGGAGTTTCCTCTATGTCAGACATGTTTATACAGACTAGCAATGAGACTAGCAAGCTTGGAAAACACTTTACATCAAGTTAAACAAGCAATATAAAAAACGTTACTGTGCCTTTAAGAGAAACAAATTTTGCTAAAATTTGAAATAACAGTGAAAAAAGGCAGTTAAACTAACGAAATTTTTACAGTGCATGTAACAAGTTAGCAGAGCATTGCACCCACTTGCAAATGGATGATTAACCCCTTAATACAAAAAACGGATAAACAAATTGAAAAAAACGTTTTTTAAACAGTCACAACAACTGCCACAGCTCCACTGTGGCTTTACCTTCCTGAATATATGACTTTTGAAGTCTTTTGAGCCCTTCAGAGATGTCCTAAAGTATGCAGGGGACTGCTGAGGGAAGCTGAATGTCTCTGTCTGTAATTTTAACTGCGCTAAAAAGCGCTAAAATAGGCCCCTCCCACTCATATTACAACAGTGGAAAGCCTCAGGAAACTGTTTCTAGGCAAAAATCAAGCCAGCCATGCAGAAAAAACTAGACCCCAATAAGTTTTATCACCAAAGCATATATAAAAATGATTAAACATGCCAGCAAACGTTTTATATTGCACATTAATCAGAGTATATACCTCTGATAGCAATCCTGATACTAGTCGCTATTAAATCACTGTATTTAGGCTTAACTTACATTAATCCAGTATCAGCAGCTTTTTTCTAGCAAATTCCATCCCTAGAAAAACTTAAACTGCACATACCTTATTGCAGGATAACCTGCACGCCATTCTCCCTCTGAAGTTACCTCACTCCTCAGACATATGTGAGAACAGCAGTGGATCTTAGTTACTTCTGCTAAGATCATAGAAACACGCAGGCAGATTCTTCTTCTAAATGCTGCCTGAGATAAAAAAGTACAACTCCGATACCATTTAAAAACAATAAACTTTTGATTGAAGAAAAAAACTAACTATATTACACCACTTTCCTCTTACTACCTCCAGCTATGTTGAGAGTTTGCAAGAGAATGACTGGATATGGCAGTTAGGGGAGGAGCTATATAGCAACTCTGCTGTGGGTGATCCTCTTGCAACTTCCTGTTGGGAAGGAGAATATCCCACAAGTAATGGATGATCCGTGGACTGGATACACCTTACAAGAGAAATATGTATTTTCTTTTCAAGGCATGAATTTGAGTTTTGTCTTTTGTTTTTTTGTTTTTGTTTTCTTAACTTCTGAAGATAATTTTTTATTAAAAACATAACAAATATATAAAGTGAAATACATTTTGAAATTCCTTCTTTTAAATAAATACATAAATAAAGTTAGATCGATAAAGTTTCTCTAGCCTGGATTTTAGGCTTCAGACAATCAAATCTACAAACTTTGGGCTAGATTACAAGGGGATGCACTGTTGCATGCAAGTGATGGCTTTTTAGCGCTCATTTTGCGTTGAAAGTAAAACGATTGCAAGAACGGAATTGCATTTTAAATTCATCAGGTTACCGCGACTGAAAACCTCATGTAAATAGAGAACTAGGTTAAAAAGAGTTGCACTAAACACAACATGAACACATTAAAATTTACAGTTACGCTCATATAAACACTATCTGATAAAAATTATTCATATAACTATTAAAAAAGAAGTTATAAGGACTCAGAGGTATATAGTATATGACAGGGTGTTTGACTGCAAAGGGCTATAGTGTATTAGGGCTGGGCGATATGGGCAAAAAAAACAGAATTTATGTTTACCTGATAAATTACTTTCTCCAACGGTGTGTCCGGTCCACGGCGTCATCCTTACTTGTGGGATATTCTCTTCCCCAACAGGAAATGGCAAAGGGCCCAGCAAAGCTGGTCACATGATCCCTCCTAGGCTCCGCCTTCCCCAGTCATTCGACCGACGTAAAGGAGGAATATTTGCATAGGAGAAACCATATGATACCGTGGTGACTGTAGTTAAAGAAAATAAATTATCAGACCTGATTAAAAAACCAGGGCGGGCCGTGGGCCGGGCACACCGTTGGAGAAAGTAATTTATCAGGTAAACATAAATTCTGTTTTGTCCAACATAGGTGTGTCCGGTCCACGGCGTCATCCTTACTTGTGGGAACCAATACCAAAGCTTTAGGACACGGATGAAGGGAGGGAGCAAATCAGGTCACCTAAATGGAAGGCACCACGGCTTGCAAAACCTTTCTCCCAAAAATAGCCTCAGAAGAAGCAAAAGTATCAAACTTGTAAAATTTGGTAAAAGTGTGCAGTGAAGACCAAGTCGCTGCCTTACATATCTGATCAACAGAAGCCTCGTTCTTGAAGGCCCATGTGGAAGCCACAGCCCTAGTGGAATGAGCTGTGATTCTTTCAGGAGGCTGCCGTCCGGCAGTCTCATAAGCCAATCTGATGATGCTTTTAATCCAAAAAGAGAGAGAGGTAGAAGTTGCTTTTTGACCTCTCCTTTTACCAGAATAAACAACAAACAAGGAAGATGTTTGTCTAAAATCCTTTGTAGCATCTAAATAGAATTTTAGAGCGCGAACAACATCCAAATTGTGCAACAAACGTTCTTTCTTTGAAACTGGATTCGGACACAAAGAAGGCACGACTATCTCCTGGTTAATGTTTTTGTTAGAAACAACTTTCGGAAGAAAACCAGGTTTAGTACGTAAAACCACCTTATCTGCATGGAACACCAGATAAGGAGGAGAACACTGCAGAGCAGATAATTCTGAAACTCTTCTAGCAGAAGAAATTGCAACCAAAAACAAAACTTTCCAAGATAATAACTTAATATCAACGGAATGTAAGGGTTCAAACGGAACCCCCTGAAGAACTGAAAGAACTAAATTGAGACTCCAAGGAGGAGTCAAAGGTTTGTAAACAGGCTTGATTCTAACCAGAGCCTGAACAAAGGCTTGAACATCTGGCACAGCTGCCAGCTTTTTGTGAAGTAACACAGACAAGGCAGAAATCTGTCCCTTCAAGGAACTTGCAGATAATCCTTTCTCCAATCCTTCTTGAAGAAAGGATAGAATCTTAGGAATTTTTACCTTGTCCCAAGGGAATCCTTTAGATTCACAGCAACAGATATATTTTTTCCATATTTTGTGGTAAATGTTTCTAGTTACAGGCTTTCTGGCCTGAACAAGAGTATCAATAACAGAATCTGAGAACCCTCGCTTTGATAAGATCAAGCGTTCAATCTCCAAGCAGTCAGTTGGAGTGAGACCAGATTCGGATGTTCGAACGGACCTTGAACAAGAAGGTCTCGTCTCAAAGGTAGCTTCCATGGTGGAGCCGATGACATATTCACCAGGTCTGCATACCAAGTCCTGCGTGGCCACGCAGGAGCTATCAAGATCACCGATGCCCTCTCCTGATTGATCCTGGCTACCAGCCTGGGGATGAGAGGAAACGGCGGGAATACATAAGCTAGTTTGAAGGTCCAAGGTGCTACTAGTGCATCTACTAGAGTCGCCTTGGGATCCCTGGATCTGGACCCGTAGCAAGGAACCTTGAAGTTCTGACGAGAGGCCATCAGATCCATGTCTGGAATGCCCCACAGTTGAGTAATTTGGGCAAAGATTTCCGGATGGAGTTCCCACTCCCCCGGATGTAATGTCTGACGACTCAGAAAATCCGCTTCCCAATTTTCCACTCCTGGGATGTGGATTGCAGACAAGTGGCAGGAGTGAGTCTCCGCCCATTGAATGATTTTGGTCACTTCTTCCATCGCCAGGGAACTCCTTGTTCCCCCCAGATGGTTGATGTACGCAACAGTCGTCATGTTGTCTGATTGAAACCGTATGAACTTGGCCTTTGCTAGCTGAGGCCAAGCCTTGAGAGCATTGAGTATCGCTCTCAGTTCCAGAATATTTATCGGTAGAAGAGATTCTTCCCGAGACCAAAGACCCTGAGCTTTCAGGGGTCCCCAGACCGCGCCCCAGCCCATCAGACTGGCGTCGGTCGTGACAATGACCCACTCTGGTCTGCGGAAGCTCATCCCCTGTGACAGGTTGTCCAGGGACAGCCACCAACGGAGTGAATCTCTGGTCCTCTGATTTACTTGTATCGTCGGAGACAAGTCTGTATAGTCCCCATTCCACTGACTGAGCATGCACAGTTGTAATGGTCTTAGATGAATGCGCGCAAAAGGAACTATGTCCATTGCCGCTACCATCAAACCTATTACTTCCATGCACTGCGCTATGGAAGGAAGAGGAACGGAATGAAGTATTTGACAAGAGTTTAGAAGTTTTGTTTTTCTGGCCCCTGTCAGAAAAATCCTCATTTCTAAGGAGTCTATTATTGTTCCCAAGAAGGGAACCCTCGTTGACGGAGATAGAGAACTCTTTTCTACGTTCACTTTCCATCCGTGAGATCTGAGAAAGGCCAGGACAATGTCCGTGTGAGCCTTTGCTAGAGGAAGGGACGACGCTTGAATCAGAATGTCGTCCAAGTAAGGTACTACTGCAATGCCCCTTGGTCTTAGCACCGCTAGAAGGGACCCTAGTACCTTTGTGAAAATCCTTGGAGCAGTGGCTAATCCGAACGGAAGTGCCACGAACTGGTAATGCTTGTCCAGGAATGCGAACCTTAGGAACCGATGATGTTCCTTGGAGATAGGAATATGTAGATACGCATCCTTTAAATCCACCGTGGTCATGAATTGACCTTCCTGGATGGAAGGAAGAATTGTTCGAATGGTTTCCATTTTGAACGATGGAACCTTGAGAAACTTGTTTAGGATCTTGAGATCTAAGATTGGTCTGAACGTTCCCTCTTTTTTGGGAACTACGAACAGATTGGAGTAGAACCCCATCCCTTGTTCTTCTAATGGAACAGGATGAATCACTCCCATTTTTAACAGGTCTTCTACACAATGTAAGAATGCCTGTTTTTTTATGTGGTCTGAAGACAATTGAGACCTGTGGAACCTCCCCCTTGGGGGAAGCCCCTTGAATTCCAGAAGATAACCTTGGGAGACTATTTCTAGCGCCCAAGGATCCAGAACATCTCTTGCCCAAGCCTGAGCGAAGAGAGAGAGTCTGCCCCCCACCAGATCCGGTCCCGGATCGGGGGCCAACATCTCATGCTGTCTTGGTAGCAGTGGCAGGTTTCTTGGCCTGCTTTCCCTTGTTCCAGCCTTGCATTGGTCTCCAGGCTGGCTTGGCTTGAGAAGTATTACCCTCTTGCTTAGAGGACGTAGCACTTGGGGCTGGTCCGTTTCTACGAAAGGGACGAAAATTAGGTTTATTTTTGGCCTTGAAAGACCTATCCTGAGGAAGGGCGTGGCCCTTGCCCCCAGTGATATCAGAGATAATCTCTTTCAAGTCAGGGCCAAACAGCGTTTTCCCCTTGAAAGGAATGTTAAGCAATTTGTTCTTGGAAGACGCATCCGCTGACCAAGATTTTAACCAAAGCGCTCTGCGCGCCACAATAGCAAACCCAGAATTTTTCGCCGCTAACCTAGCCAATTGCAAAGTGGCGTCTAGGGTGAAAGAATTAGCCAATTTGAGAGCACGGATTCTGTCCATAATCTCCTCATAAGAAGGAGAATTACTAGTGATCGCCTTTTCTAGCTCATCGAACCAGAAACACGCGGCTGTAGTGACAGGGACAATGCATGAAATTGGTTGTAGAAGGTAACCTTGCTGAACAAACATCTTTTTAAGCAAACCTTCTAATTTTTTATCCATAGGATCTTTGAAAGCACAACTATCTTCTATGGGTATAGTGGTGCGTTTGTTTAGAGTAGAAACCGCCCCCTCGACCTTGGGGACTGTCTGCCATAAGTCCTTTCTGGGGTCGACCATAGGAAACAATTTTTTAAATATGGGGGGAGGGACGAAAGGTATACCGGGCCTTTCCCATTCTTTATTTACAATGTCCGCCACCCGCTTGGGTATAGGAAAAGCTTCGGGGGGCCCCGGGACCTCTAGGAACTTGTCCATTTTACATAGTTTCTCTGGGATGACCAAATTCTCACAATCATCCAGAGTGGATAACACCTCCTTAAGCAGAGCGCGGAGATGTTCCAACTTAAATTTAAATGTAATCACATCAGGTTCAGCTTGTTGAGAAATTTTCCCTGAATCTGAAATTTCTCCCTCAGACAAAACCTCCCTGGCCCCCTCAGACTGGTGTAGGGGCCCTTCAGAAACAATATCATCAGCGTCCTCATGCTCTTCAGTATTTTCTAAAACAGAGCAGTCGCGCTTTCGCTGATAAGTGGGCATTTTGGCTAAAATGTTTTTGATAGAATTATCCATTACAGCCGTTAATTGTTGCATAGTAAGGAGTATTGGCGCGCTAGATGTACTAGGGGCCTCCTGTGTGGGCAAGACTGGTGTAGACGAAGGAGGGGATGATGCAGTACCATGCTTACTCCCCTCACTTGAGGAATCATCTTGGGCATCATTTTCTCTAAATTTTGTGTCACATAAATCACATCTATTTAAATGAGAAGGAACCTTGGCTTCCCCACATTCAGAACACAGTCTATCTGGCAGTTCAGACATGTTAAACAGGCATAAACTTGATAACAAAGTACAAAAAACGTTTTAAAATAAAACCGTTACTGTCACTTTAAATTTTAAACTGAACACACTTTATTACTGCAATTGCGAAAAAGTATGAAGGAATTGTTCAAAATTCACCAAAATTTCACCACAGTGTCTTAAAGCCTTAAAAGTATTGCACACCAAATTTGGAAGCTTTAACCCTTAAAATAACGGAACCGGAGCCGTTTTTATATTTAACCCCTTTACAGTCCCTGGTATCTGCTTTGCTGAGACCCAACCAAGCCCAAAGGGGAATACGATACCAAATGACGCCTTCAGAAAGTCTTTTCTATGTATCAGAGCTCCTCACACATGCATCTGCATGTCATGCTTCTCAAAAACAAGTGCGCAATACAGGCGCGAAAATGAGACTCTGCCTATGATTAGGGAAAGCCCCTAGAGAATAAGGTGTCCAATACAGTGCCTGCCGGTTATTTTACAAAATTCCCAAGATTAAAATAATTCCTCAAGGCTATGGAGTATAAAATATGTTTATATATAAATCGATTTAGCCCAGAAAATGTCTACAGTCTTAAAAAGCCCTTGTGAAGCCCTTATTTACTGTCTGTAATAAAAATGGCTTACCGGATCCCATAGGGAAAATGACAGCTTCCAGCATTACATCGTCTTGTTAGAATGTGTCATACCTCAAGCAGCAAAAGTCTGCTCACTGTTCCCCCAACTGAAGTTAATTCCTCTCAACAGTCCTGTGTGGAACAGCCATCGATTTTAGTAACGGTTGCTAAAATCATTTTCCTCTTACAAACAGAAATCTTCATCTCTTTTCTGTTTCAGAGTAAATAGTACATACCAGCACTATTTTAAAATAACAAACTCTTGATTGAATAATAAAAACTACAGTTAAACACTAAAAAACTCTAAGCCATCTCCGTGGAGATGTTGCCTGTACAACGGCAAAGAGAATGACTGGGGAAGGCGGAGCCTAGGAGGGATCATGTGACCAGCTTTGCTGGGCCCTTTGCCATTTCCTGTTGGGGAAGAGAATATCCCACAAGTAAGGATGATGCCGTGGACCGGACACACCTATGTTGGAGAAAAAATATTGCTCTTTAATCGCGATTTTCTTATAAATAACTATAACACTTTAATTGTTCAATAATAAATTTATTTAGGACTACAGTATTTAAATGTTTATGTTTCTCAATGTCCAATACACTCCAGGAGAATAAAAATACAAACCACATATGTGTGTGTGTGTATATGTATATCTATATATATATATATATATATATATATATATATATATATATATATATATATATATATATATATATATATATATTCACAACCTACAGTATTATTTTATTACACTGTGAGTATGCATTTAACTTACAGCACTAATGTTCTATTAAAAAATAAGCAAGCTTCATAAAATACAGAAATATTCTTAGTTCCAGAGTGAGCAATCTCTGTGCCTGTAGAAATATTGCAAGTAATCATGCTCCATAGCATGCAGTAATATTCTATTTTGTGCAGTGCTGTATGCCATATAAGAGAATGGACAAACAAAAATGGCACTGCCTTGCATAGAGAATATGTGGGGTAAAATGATTAGAGGGACCTAGCACTGCACCCACAAATCAGCAACAGCACTAATCAATTATATAAAATGCGAGTAAGCTCTATACTCTGCAGTAATGTCTCTATAGCAAACAATATTAGTGTAAAGTAAGCCAGCTGAGCTCTATAGTTTGCAGTATGATTCTAATGCAGATGAGACAAGCTCTTTATCTTGCAATGGTGACCTATGCCAAGTGAGTCCCACTACACAACACTACCACAGTCACTCACCGGCCCCCCATGCAGCGTTTTCTTGTCTGGTGCAGCAGCAAGCACAGCGGCTCCCTCCCACCATGAATAGAAAACTGGCCAGCAGGATGCAGGGTCTGCGCGCCCAAATACTTTGAATTGAGTATTTGGGCGTGCAGACCGTGCATCCTGCTGGCCAGCTTTCTATTCATGGTGGGAGGAAGCCACTGTGCTTGCTGCTGCACCGGACAAGAAAACGCTGCTAGTCCATTCAGCACTGCATGGCCAGCTATATCCCTCCAGCTAGATCCGACACGGCTGCCTCCCCGGCCCCCCTCAGCCTGAGCTCAGTCAGTCACCATGTACTAGTACAGCACTGGTAAGTCACTGCCACCCCCCTTACCTGCATGTGGCCCCGCAGAGCCCTCCTGTACATCATAGTGGGCAGGGTTTTAAATCGCATATGCGATTAATAGTGCAGCCCTAGAGTGTGTATATATATATATATATATATATATAATGTATGTATATATGTGTGTACATATGTATCTATGTGTTTTAATGTATATTTACTGTACATATTTCCCATTCCAATGTTCTTCATATACAGGACAATGCTATTTTTCTTGTAAATACATATTTATATATATATATATATATATATATATATATATATATATATATATATATATATATATATATATATATGTATATACCTATACCGGTATATCTATTCCTATAGATATATTGGTATAGATATCTATTTTACATTATTATCAGATATATAGAAATATATATTTAATAATAAAAATTAAAAAAAAATTCTATGTGAAGAACATAGGAATGTAAAATATATGTAACGCGATTCGGGTTTTGCACTTTAGGTCTAACAAGATTTTGGGTTAGCACACATGAAGAATGAGTTATCTTAAAGCGCATTCTTGAATCATTAAATATAAAATATTTAAAAGTAATAATTATTAAAAAAATATTTTACATACTGTAAAAATTTCTAAACAATCCATCCAAAAAAAACAGTGATAATGTTTACTAGGAGTATTTTGCTTATGGAAGACATTGGAAAAATTCTTCCATTTAAAGTTTAAAGGGACACTGAACCCAAGTTTTGTCTTTCGTGATTCAGATAGAGCATGCAATTTTAAGCAACTTTCTAATTTACTCCTATTATCAATTTTTCTTCATTCTCTTGCTATCTTTATTTAAAAAAGAAGGCATCTAAGCTAAGGAGCCAGCCAATTTTTGGTTGGAACCCTGGACAGCACTTGTTTATTGGTGGGTAAATTTATCCACCAATCAGCACAAACAACCCAGGTTGTTCACTAAAAATGGACCGGCATCTAACTTACATTCTTGCTTTTTAAATAAAGATACAGAGAGAATGAAGAAAATTTGTTAATAGGAGTAAATTAGAAAGTTGCTTAAAATTGCATGCTCTATCTGAATCACGAAAGAAAAAATTTGGATTCAGTGTCCCCTTTAAATGAACCCGTGAACATTTCAATTTTGACCTTTCTATCCCTTTTAAAGGGACAGGAAACCCCAAAAGTTTCATGATTCAGATAGAGCATACAATTTTAAAACAACTTTCCAGTTTACTTTTAGTATCAAATTTGCTTCATTATCTTGCTATCCTTTGCTGAAGAAGCAGCAATGCACTACTGGCAGCTAGCTGAACACATCTAGTTAGCCAATCACAAGAGACAAATGTGTGCAGGCACCAATCAGCAGCTATCTCCCACTAGTTTAGGATATGTGTGCATTTTTTTCAACAAGGGATAGTACCAAAAGAACGAAGCACATTTGAAAATAGAAGTGAATTTAAAAGTGTCTTAAAATGACATGCAGTATCTAAATCATGCAAGTTTAATTTGGACTTTCCAAGTTTCTTTTATGCAAAAATTATTTTAAAAAGTGTTCATATGCATGGTAGATTTTTTTTCCAGATTTTTGTTTCCCTTTAAAGATGGAAAAAAATAGGTCTTAAAATATCGCTATCATAATTTTATTACTGTATAAAAGCAGTAGTATCTTTTAAAACAAGAAAGATAGGTCTTCCATGTAGATTTATTTTCCTAACTATACAGAATTTTGTATATGCACTGTATCAGTAACTGAAGGAAATTTTTATTGGGATTTATGCTGCAGATTATGGTTTGAATGATTCCTCGTTTTTTTTCTAAAATTATCAGGTTATTATCAATTTTACCCTGTTTTTCAGGTGCTTGTAATTTGGGATTGCAAGAACAATTTTATTTGAAATTGAAGTGGCCTAAGTGACTGGAATTGCTAAAACTCAAATTAAAAAGGGACCTGAAACCTCAAATTTTTCCTTAATGATTCAGATAGACACATTTCTAATTTATTTCTATTACCTAATGTGCTTAGTTCTCTTTGTAAAATCATACTTAAATAGGCTCAGGAGCTGAGAGCTAGCAGCTGATTAGTGCCTGCACATATATGCCTCTTGTTATGGGCTAACCAATGTGTTAAGCTAACTCCCAGTAAGTATGTTGCTGCTCATTCAACAAGGGAAGAATGAAGCAAAAATCATAATTAAAGTAAATTGGAAAGTTGTTTAACAATATATGCTCTATCTGAATCACAAAATAAACATTTTGGGTTTCATATCGCCTTTAAATTACTTCTCAAGAGTGAAAAAGATTAGCCAAACCTACAGTAAAAATGTTGCACCAATCATTATGAAATCTGTCATGCAGAGAGATTTTACTGTCTTACTTGTTCGTGGAGCAGCTGATGCTGAGCTAGATTGACTTAAAAATATAAGTTAGGGCATGCTCAGTAGCAGCATTTGACAGCAGAGGAGTTTGTGAGTAGTAGTCCAAGATATTGGTCTATTGGTGCGGTTGTAGCAGACTGATATTGGTCAAGATGTACACACATCACACAAGCACTACACATGTACTAAACACAAATCACAGGCACTCACTTTATTACCCATTCCCCAGTTTTGCACAGCCAACATGGTCATATTAATACACTTTTTACCTTTGTGATTACCTTGTATCTAAGGCTCTTCTAACAGCCCCCTTATCACATGGCTATTTATTTATTATCTATTAACTTGCATTTTAGCCAATAAGTGCAGTGTCAGCCACAACTCCACAGGAGAGAGCACAATGTTATCTATATGACACACATGAATTAGCAGACTCATGTTGTGAAAAGAAAATAAAAAAGCATGTGATAAGAGGCTGTCTGTGGTAGCTTAGAATCAGGCAACAATTTAGAGGTTTAAATGTTATAAATTATATTATTATAACACTGTTGGTTGTGCAAAGCTGAGGAATTGGTAGTAAAGGCTTTATCTATCTGTTTAAACAATAACAATTTTGGTGTAATTTAAAAATACAATATTCTAATAAAATGTTTGAAAGATTAAGGGACAGTCTATACCAAACCTTTTCTTATTTAAAAAGATAGATAATCATTTTATTACCCATTCCCGTTTTTGCATAACCAACACAGTTATATTAATATACTTTTTACCTCTGTGATTACCTTGTATCTAAGCCTCTGCATACAGCCTCCTTATCTAAGTGCTTTTGACAGACATGCAGTGTAGTCAATCAGTGAAGACTCCTAAATAACTTCACGGGAGGTAGCACAATGTTATCTATATGACAAATATGAACTAGCACTGTCTAACTGTGAAAAACGTTCAAAATGCTCTGAGAAAAGAGGCGGTTTTCAACGGTTTAGAAATCAGTTTGAGCCTAGCTAGGTTTAGCTTTTCAAAAATACCACCAAGGGAACAAAGCAAATCTGATGATAAAAGTAAATTGGAAAGTTGTTTAAAATTGCATGCCCTATCTGAATCATAAAAGTGTAGTTTTGTCTTTACTGTCCCTTTAGTTTAATTGGGGAATTTCCATGCTTTTTAATATATGATTTAAAACTCTGCCATTCATGTAAATGTTTTGCCATTGCATTGTGTGTGCATACACGCACCACACACACACACACATATATATATATAAATATACACACACACACACATATATATATAAATATACACACACACACACACACATATATATAAATATACACACACACACACATATATATAAATATACACACACACACACATATATATAAATATACACACACACACACACATATATATATATAAATATATATATATATAAATATACACACACACACAAATATATAAATATACACACACACACATATATATATATATATATATATATATATATATATATATATATATATATATATATATATATATATATATATATATATATATATATATATATATATATATATATATAAATAAATATACACACACATATATATATATATATATATATATATAAATAAATATACACACACACACATATATTTACTGTATAGTGTATCACTCCCTAAATAAAAAGGTTAAAGGTCACACCACAGTCCCTAGAGTATGTTCAACAGCTGTGTCTCAAAGGAACTGGTGAACAAGTGTCTTCATTTACCTCAGCCTGTCAAAATGTGTATTACAGCAGGATGCATTTTAAGTGAGGGTGGCAATTTAACCTCTTGGCTGACACAAAGGACTGCTTAGACTGCCAATGCACTGAGAAAAGAAAATAATATAGCACATTTTAAACCTTATTTTGTCTTTAAATAACACAGTATTTTTTTCTGCTACACATTTTGGCACAGGCAGATCTTGTGGCACAAATATTTAGTAATGAAATAAAAGAGTGCCAGGAAACAAAAAACGCTAACATTTTCTAAACCCCCCAAAAAGTAAACCAGCAAAAAACAAAGTAATGTTTAAAAGTTAAAGCAACAGTAATCATGAAACACAAACTTTTAATAGATAAAGTGGTCATCTCTTACTGTCATTGCTGGCACATAGTGTGTGATTCTAATCATGTGCCTTAGTAAGATGCTGTAATTTCACATGATAATGATAATGAGGAACTCAAAATGAGTCCTAAGGGTGAGATTATAGAATATTAATATCAACGCTGCAGTGCTTAAATTGCCTCAAACCTCAGTAGTGGCTGACTTGGTACGAAGGGCTGGAAATGCCAAGAATATTAATAATAATAAGCCTAGGATCTAGTGTTGACAGCGTGTGCCGCTGTGCATATATGAGAGTCACTGACACTATAGCTGCAAGTATTTACAGAGTCATTTATTGTACATACAACAAACATGATTTTCTGGAGTCCTTATAACATTTCATCTGAAAATCATCTTTACAAAATATTAACGGAAAAATAGGCACAAGAAGGTGTAGATTTCTTATTGGGAATACTAGATAGCTGCCTACAGCTATCTTTATTCCTTCTACGTAAGCAGCTGTGCCAGTGTCGGTGGTACAGTGCACAAGTGGAGGAAAGGCATCCAGTCTATTGTGTACAAGTGCATTACAAGGACAAAATCGCTAAGCCAATTCGAAGAGGGGATTGCATGACCCCACCAATCACCAGGGGTATTCTGCTCAGAAGCTGAAAAGCTTCCAGTTGCAGAACAGTAATTAACCTATGTGTTTATCCTCTTTGTGAGGCTATTTATCAAGCAGCGGATGCTGCAATTTACCCCAGTAGTTTCAGGTTCCCCTGAAACTGAAGTTAAGAAGCAGCGGTCTTAAGACTGCTGCTCCTCAACTCGTCCGCCACCTCTGAGGTGGCGAACAGCAATCATCCCGATCGGATACGATCGGGATGATTGACACCACCTGCTAGCGGCCGCAAATGTGCAGGGGGCGGCATTGCACAAGCATTTCACAAGAAATGCTTGTGCAACGATATATGCCGACAGCGTATGGTGTGGGCATTTATCGATGTGTGGTGGACATGATCTGCTACAGAGGATCATGTCCACTCAGACAATGATAAATCGGCCCCATAGAATTTGTGTACAAATGGAGTGCAATCGATAGCAGAAGGAACATCTCTTGTTTGACCTAAAGCACAATCTGAAGGTTAAACATTTTAACCAAAGTATCTTAGCACGGCCATAACTTTTTAGTATGCTCAATACTTTTAATGGATAGCTCAGAGAGGGCTATTAGCACACTGACTGCGCACGTATTACATGTGGTGAGCTAAGTGCTATACAAAATACTGCTGTAAAATTAGCATTATTAGTATTATAATTAATAGTATGGTAAAATAAGAGATAATTTGGACAAAAATAAAAAGCATTATTGATTCGAGCGATGCAATGCACAATAGCGTTATACAATTTTGAGCTCCACTTCTAATCTACGCCATAGGGGGAGATTTGTCAAGCTCGTAAGAAACATAAGTTAAGAAGCAGCAATCGTAAGACCGCTGCTCCTTAACTCATCCGCCACATCGGAAAACGCTTGTGCAATGTTAAATGCTACAGCGAATCATGTCTGCCCACCATTTGTTGAATCAGCCCCTTAGAGTTTAAGGATCAGTAGTGTGAAAATGTCATTCTCTAACAAATAAGAGCAGGTCATTGCACTACAATGTCCCTTTACAGGCTTGGTGGTCTCATATGATGTAGAAGGGTTAAAGGGACATAAAACAAAATGTTTTGTTATGATTGCTTGCATATAAGCCCTGCAAATGAATTAAACACATAAGTCAGCTCCTGGGAACTAGCTGAACACAAATGTGTGTAGCCACCAATCACCAGTTAGCTAATTAGTAGCGCACTGCTGCTGTTGAGCATATGCTTTTCAATAAAGGACACCAAATGAATGAAGTAAATTACATAATAGAAGCTGCTGATCTGTTTGCCATTGCAGCAGCCATGTAATATAGGAAATAGTGCTAAGGACCCATAATACTTCACTGACACTGATCTACTATGACTTTTGATTTAACAAGGTGAGCTTACAGGAAGTTCTCTGCAAACAGCATAACCTTTCACTAACGGCTTGATGATAAAAACCTCACAGGCACGGGGAGAAATCACACACAAAGTTTGGGCTCTTTCTTTGAACATTATATTGTAATGTAGGTGTCTCTCTTTCCCATCCAGGAACCTAGATAATGAGATAAAACATAATTTATGCTTACCTGATAAATTCCTTTCTTCTGTAGTGTGATCAGTCCACGGGTCATCATTACTTCTGGGAAATTACTCCTCCCCAACAGGAAGTGCAAGAGGATTCACCCAGCAGAGCTGCATATAGCTCCTCCCCTCTACGTCACTCCCAGTCATTCGACCAAGGACCAACGAGAAAGGAAAAGCCAAGGGTGAAGTGGTGACTGGAGTATAAATTAAAAAATATTTACCTGCCTTAACAACAGGGCGGGCCGTGGACTGATCACACTACAGAAGAAAGGAATTTATCAGGTAAGCATAAATTATGTTTTCTTCTGTTAAGTGTGATCAGTCCACGGGTCATCATTACTTCTGGGATACCAATACCAAAGCAAAAGTACACGGATGACGGGAGGGATAGGCAGGCTCTTTATACAGAAGGAACCACTGCCTGAAGAACCTTTCTCCCAAAAATAGCCTCAGATGAAGCAAAAGTGTCAAATTTGTAAAATTTGGAAAAAGTATGAAGCGAAGACCAAGTTGCAGCCTTGCAAATCTGTTCAACAGAGGCCTCATTCTTGAAGGCCCAAGTGGAAGCCACAGCTCTAGTAGAATGAGCTGTAATTCTTTCAGGAGGCTGCTGTCCAGCAGTCTCATAAGCTAAACGAATTATGCTACGAAGCCAAAAAGAAAGAGAGGTAGCGGAAGCTTTTTGACCTCTCCTCTGCCCAGAGTAAATGACAAACAGAGAAGACGTTTGTCGAAATTCCTTAGTTGCCTGTAAGTAAAATTTTAGAGCACGGACTACATCCAGGTTGTGCAGTAGACGTTCCTTCTTTGAAGAAGGATTTGGGCATAAAGAAGGAACAACAATCTCTTGATTGATATTCCTGTTAGTAACTACCTTAGGTAAGAACCCAGGTTTAGTACGCAGGACTACCTTATCCGAATGAAAAATCAAATAAGGAGAATCACAATGTAAGGCTGATAATTCAGAGACTCTTCGAGCCGAGGAAATAGCCATTAAAAATAGAACTTTCCAAGATAACAACTTTATATCAATGGAATGAAGGGGTTCAAACGGAACGCCCTGTAAAACATTAAGAACAAGGTTTAAACTCCATGGTGGAGCAACAGTTTTAAACACAGGCTTAATCCTGGCCAAAGCCTGACAAAAAGCCTGGACGTCAGGAACTTCTGACAGACGTTTGTGTAACAGAATGGACAGAGCTGAGATCGGTCCCTTTAATGAACTAGCAGATAAACCCTTTTCTAAACCTTCTTGTAGAAAAGACAATATCCTAGGAATCCTAACCTTACTCCAAGAGTAACCTTTGGATTCACACCAATATAGGTATTTACGCCATATCTTATGGTAAATCTTTCTGCTAACAGGTTTCCTAGCCTGTATTAAGGTATCAATAACTGACTCAGAAAACCCACGTCTTGATAAAATCAAGCGTTCAATTTCCAAGCAGTCAGCTTCAGAGAAGTTAGATTTTGATGTTTGAAGGGACCCTGTATCAGAAGGTCCTGTTTCAGAGGTAGAGACCAAGGTGGACAGGAGGACATGTCCACCAGGTCTGCATACCAAGTCCTGCGTGGCCACGCAGGTGCTATTAGAATCACTGATGCTCTCTCTTGTTTGATTCTGGCAATCAATCGAGGAAGCAACGGGAAGGGTGGAAACACGTAAGCCATCCTGAAGTCCCAAGGTGCTGTCAGAGCATCTATCAGGACTGCTCCTGGATCCCTGGATCTGGACCCGTAACGAGGAAGCTTGGCGTTCTGTCGAGACGCCATGAGATCTATCTCTGGTTTGCCCCAACGTCGAAGTATTTGGGCAAAGACCTCCGGATGAAGTTCCCACTCCCCCGGATGAAAAGTCTGATGACTTAAGAAATCCGCCTCCCAGTTCTCCACTCCCGGGATGTGGATTGCTGACAGGTGGCAAGAGTGAGACTCTGCCCAGCGAATTATCTTTGATACTTCCATCATAGCTAGGGAGCTTCTTGTCCCTCCCTGATGGTTGATGTAAGCTACAGTCGTGATGTTGTCCGACTGAAACCTGATGAACCCCCGAGTTGTCAACTGGGGCCAAGCCAGGAGGGCATTGAGAACTGCTCTCAATTCCAGAATGTTTATTGGCAGGAGACTCTCCTCCTGACTCCATTGTCCCTGAGCCTTCAGAGAATTCCAGACGGCACCCCAACCTAGAAGGCTGGCGTCTGTTGTTACAATTGTCCAGTCTGGTCTGCTGAATGGCATCCCCCTGGACAGATGTGGCCGAGAAAGCCACCATAGAAGAGAATTTCTGGTCTCTTGATCCAGATTCAGAGAAGGGGATAAGTCTGAGTAATCCCCATTCCACTGACTTAGCATGCACAGTTGCAGTGGTCTGAGGTGTAAGCGTGCAAAGGGTACTATGTCCATTGCCGCTACCATTAAGCCGATTACCTCCATGCATTGAGCCACTGACGGGTGTTGAATGGAATGAAGGGTGCGGCAAGCACTTTGAAGTCTTGTTAGCCTGTCCTCTGTCAGGTAAATCTTCATTTCTACAGAATCTATAAGAGTCCCCAGGAAGGGAACTCTTGTGAGTGGAACGAGTGAACTTTTCTTTTCGTTCACCTTCCATCCATGTGACCTTAGAAATGCCAGCACTAACTCTGTATGAGACTTGGCAGTTTGAAAGCTTGAAGCTTGTATCAGAATGTCGTCTAGGTATGGAGCTACCGAGATTCCCCGCGGTCTTAGTACCGCCAGAAGAGCACCCAGAACCTTTGTGAAGATTCTTGGAGCTGTAGCCAATCCGAATGGAAGAGCCACAAACTGGTAATGCCTGTCTAGGAAGGCAAACCTTAGGTACCGATAATGATCTTTGTGAATCGGTATGTGAAGGTAAGCATCTTTTAAATCTACAGTGGTCATGTACTGACCCTCTTGGATCATAGGTAAAATTGTCCGAATAGTCTCCATCTTGAACGATGGAACTCTTAGGAATTTGTTTAGGATCTTTAAGTCCAGGATTGGTCTGAAAGTTCCCTCTTTTTTGGGAACCACAAACAGATTTGAGTAAAACCCCTGTCCCCGTTCCGATCGTGGAACTGGATGGATTACTCCCATTAACAAGAGCTCTTGTACGCAGCGTAGAAACGCCTCTTTCTTTGTCTGGATTGTTGACAATCTTGACAGATGAAATCTCTCTCTTGGAGGAGAGTATTTGTAGTCCAGAAGGTATCCCTGAGATATTATCTCTAGCGCCCAGGGATCCTGAACATCTCTTGCCCAAGCCTGGGTGAAGAGAGAAAGTCTGCCCCCCACTAGATCCGATCCTGGATCGGGGGCCCTCAATTCATGCTGTTTTAGGGGCAGCCGCAGGTTTCCTAGTCTGCTTGCCCTTGTTCCAGGACTGGTTAGGTTTCCAGCCTTGTCTGTAGCGAGCAACAGCTCCTTCCTGTTTTGGTGCAGAGGAAGTTGATGCTGCTCCTGCTTTGAAATTACGAAAGGAACGAAAATTAGACTGTCTAGTCTTGGCTTTGGCTTTGTCCTGAGGCAGGGCATGGCCTTTACCTCCTGTAATGTCAGCGATAATCTCTTTCAACCCGGGCCCGAATAAGGTCTGCCCCTTGAAAGGTATATTAAGCAATTTAGACTTAGAAGTAACATCAGCTGACCAGGATTTTAGCCACAGCGCCCTGCGTGCCTGAATGGCGAATCCTGAATTCTTCGCCGTAAGTTTAGTAAGATGTACTACGGCCTCCGAAATGAATGAATTAGCTAGTTTAAGGACTCTAAGCCTGTCCGTAATGTCGTCCAGAGTAGCTGAACCAATGTTCTCTTCCAGAGACTCAATCCAGAATGCCGCTACAGCCGTGATCGGCGCAATGCATGCAAGGGGTTGCAATATAAAACCTTGTTGAACAAACATTTTCTTAAGGTAACCCTCTAATTTTTTATCCATTGGATCTGAAAAAGCACAGCTATCCTCCACCGGGATAGTGGTACGCTTAGCTAAGGTAGAAACTGCTCCCTCCACCTTAGGGACCGTTTGCCATAAGTCCCTTGTGGTGGCGTCTATCGGAAACATTTTTCTAAATATCGGAGGGGGTGAGAACGGCACACCGGGTCTATCCCACTCCTTAGTAACAATTTCAGTAAGTCTCTTAGGTATAGGAAAAACCTCAGTACTCGTCGGTACCGCAAAATATTTATCCAACCTACACATTTTCTCTGGTATTGCAACTGTGTTACAATCATTCAGAGCCGCTAACACCTCCCCTAGTAATACACGGAGGTTTTCCAGTTTAAATTTAAAATTTGAAATATCTGAATCCAGTCTGTTTGGATCAGAACCGTCACCCACAGAATGAAGTTCTCCGTCCTCATGTTCTGCCACCTGTGACGCAGTGTCTGACATGGCCCTAATATTATCAGCGCACTCTGTTCTCACCCCAGAGTGATCACGCTTACCTCTTAGTTCTGGTAATTTAGCCAAAACCTCAGTCATAACAGTAGCCATATCCTGTAATGTGATTTGTAATGGCCGCCCAGATGTACTCGGCGCTACAATATCACGCACCTCCCTCTGAGCGGGAGATGTAGGTACTGACACGTGAGGCGAGTTAGTCGGCATAACTCTCCCCTCGTTGTTTGGTGAAATTTGTTCAATTTGTACAGATTGACTTTTATTTAAAGTAGCATCAATACAGTTAGTACATAAATTTCTATTGGGCTCCACTTTGGCATTGCAACAAATGACACAGGTATCATCCTCTGAATCAGACATGTTTAACACACTAGCAAATAAACTTGTAACTTGGAAATACAATTCAATTAGAATAATATTAAAACGTACTGTGCCTTTAAGAAGCACAGAAGATCTATGACAGTTGAAAATTAATAAATTGAAACAGTTATAGCCTCAATCCTTGTAAATAACACAACTTTAGCAAAGGTTTAATCCCATTAGCAAAGATAACAAATTCTGAAAGCAGGAAACAAATTACAGAATAAACGTTTTTTATCTCAGTCAAACTATAATTCTCACAGCTCTGCTGAGAGAAATTACCTCCCTCAAAATAAGTTTTGAAGACCCCTGAGCTCTGTAGAGATGAACCGGATCATGCAGGGAATACAATGAGTTGCTGACTGAAATATTTGATGCGTAGTAAAAGCGCCAAAAAACGGCCCCTCCCCCTCACACACAGCAGTGAGGGAGAACAGAAACTGTCAGAAAACAGATTAAGCAACTGCCAAGTGGAGAAATAGTGCCCAAACATTTATTCACTCAGTACCTCAGTAAATGAAAACGATTTTACATTCCAGCAAAAACGTTAAACATAATCTCTAGTTATTAAACAGCTTTATGTATTTCTTACAGTGTAATTCTAGTGAAGTACCATTCCCCAGAATACTGAAGTGTAAAGTATACATACATGACATTATATCGGTATGGCAGGATTTTCTCATCAATTCCATTGTCAGAAAATAAAAACTGCTACATACCTCTATGCAGATTCATCTGCCCGCTGTCCCCTGATCTGAAGTTTACCTCTCCTCAGATGGCCGAGAAACAGCAATATGATCTTAACTACTCCGGCTAAAATCATAACAAAACCTCTGGTAGATTCTTCTTCAAACTCTGCCAGAGAGATAATAACACACTCCGGTGCTATTTTAAAATAACAAACTTTTGATTGAAGATATAAAACTAAGTATAATCACCATAGTCCTCTCACACATCCTATCTAGTCGTTGGGTGCAAGAGAATGACTGGGAGTGACGTAGAGGGGAGGAGCTATATGCAGCTCTGCTGGGTGAATCCTCTTGCACTTCCTGTTGGGGAGGAGTAATATCCCAGAAGTAATGATGACCCGTGGACTGATCACACTTAACAGAAGAAACAGCCTTCTAGCAAACATTTGCGTTTCTTACATTTTTTGAGGGGCCTCTCAGTAATGATGAGACTTCTTAGATAATCTCACCAGAGTGGAGAGTTTTAGACTATCGGGCCCTTTGTGAGTACTGAGGTCAGATTATGAGATACACAGACCATGTGACTTGACAGTACGGGCAGCAGGCAGATGCTACAGGGAACCTGAAACATTGTGCCATTCATCTGCAAATACACTGATGTAACGGATATAAAAAGCACAGGATGTTGATCTCTGGGAGACATAAAACAAACAACATCTAGTTTTTCACACAGAGTAAAAAACTGCTTTAAAAACTGTATATACAAACAAAAAACATTACAGTAACCATCAAGCAGTGGAATTCCTAATCTTTCTTGCCTGTTTCTGCTGTATGGATGAGGGTAACCTACAGGGGGCACCCTCTCAGAGTCAATCACAGTTCTTAAAGGGACAGTCAACCCAAAATTTCAAATAGTTAATTCCTATAAACTTGCTAACGATTATTATTTTGAACTATAGCCCAATTTAGTAGCCTAAAGTGTTTCTAAGTATTAGTACTTACTTTTGTCTCGTGTAGCTGTTTAAAATGTCCGTCTGCCCCCTTCCATATTTAGTCACCACTATCTTCATTGTGCAGCTCTAACAGCTTATTTTTGCCCGTACACACTCCCGTGTCACTCCCGTGTTTTGCGCATGCACAGTGCGCCAATAACGCTGTAGGAAAATGAGAAGGGAGCTACAGACCAGTGTTAGCCCTTTAGTGTAAGTCACCTCTCAGTGACAGGCGTTGTATGTCACACTGTACCTATCACACTACACACAGTAAGTACAGCCAGCTCAGGCTGCAAGTTACGGTAAATGTACAGCTCTAAACACTTATCAGAAGTCAACTGTCCTTACTCCACAGCTAAATACAGAGCAGCAGTGTCACAAGCATAACATATTAGGCTTAGGGAACATACAGACTTTACCAGGTGCACAGATCAGAGAGTGCTGCATTTTATATATAACCAGACAGAGCATATGGACCATAATCTATTACATATCAGGTACCACAATGTACACATACTGCCGATATAGCTGCTCCTCTTCCTAAGATACCACAGCACACTGCCTGCAAATGCTCCTCCCCTGCTAGATAGTGAGCCTTCCTGCTCTAGGTACCACAATGTATAGCTTCTCCTATTCCTATAAATGCCACAGTGCACTGACTGAAAATGCTCCTCCCCTGCCAGATACTGAGCCTTCCTGCTTTAGGTACTAATGTACTCATACTGCCGATATAGCTGCTCCTCTCCCTATAGATACCACAGTAAACAGTCTGCTCCTAGTTCAAAATAATAATCGTTTATAGCAAGTTTATAGGAATTAACTATTTAGAATTTTGGGTTGACTGTCCCTTTAAAGTCACTAGGGAAACCCTGTAAGTAATCACAGTTGTAGGAGTGTCTGTAAGTTGAAACCTCTTGTAAGGTCCAAGGAGTGGCTGAACCCTCACAGTAGGGAATGACATCTGCAGCAGCTCACCTGTCCTTAAAGGGACACTCAGGTTAAATTACATTTTCATGATTCAGATACAGCATGTAATTTTAAACAACTTTCCAATTTACTTCCATTAAAAAAAATGTGCACAGTCTTTTATATTTACAATTTTTGAGTCACCAGATCCTACTGAGCATGTGCAAGAATTCACAGACTATACGTATATGCATTTGTGATTGGCTGATTGCTATCACATGGTACAAGGGGAGTGGAAATATACATAACTTTGAAATTTGTTATAAAAAAATCTACTACTCATTTGAAGTTCAGACTAAGTGCATTGTCTTGTTATCTTGCATTTGTTGATTATGCAAATCTAATGTGTTGACTGGTCCTTTAATCCAAATAGGTAGAAACCAAACTGACTCAAGCAGTAATGGGGAGTTACATAGGGGCAGGATTACCCCTTAGACAAAAGGGAGGCATTTCTACCTACTGCAGTGGTTCGCATTACCCATTAGCACTAATATGGTTATAGAAAAGAACATTAAACACGTCTTGCTGTGTAATAACCATTCATGCAGTAATTATATCATTTACACTGTGTGATAAACAGGTTTTTTGGGGTCCTAAAAAATTGCTATTGTTTCTTCCCCTTCTTTTTTAAATTAAAAGGATAGTAAACCAACATTTTTCTTACATGGTTCAGATAGAGCAACAATTTTAAGCAACTTTCTAATTTACTCCTATTATCAATTTGTCTTTGTTCTCTTGATATCTTTATTTGAAAAGCAAGAATGCAAGCTTAGAAACCGGCCCATTTTATGTTCAGTACCCTGGATAGAGCTTGCTGATTGTGGCTACAGTTAGCCACCAATCAGCAAGCGAAACCCAGGGGCTGAACCAAAAATTAGAAAGTTGTTTAAAATTGCATGCTCTATCTGAATCATGAAAGAAAAACTATCCCTTTAAGTATGGATGTCTAGCTGTGGATTACAGTGATAATTATTTGTGTGACTTAGCAACACTGGCTTTATTATATTGGAAATGTTTGGTTAGATAATATCAATTTCTTTAATGTGAAAAAATAAAGGGTTTGCTCACAATCTCGCACTTGTGTTAACAATGATTTCTAAACTTTAGCCGTTATTGTCAGTATTCTCCAGTAATTACAATCCTAAAATGCTTCTGCAGTTAATACCCTTGAAGCCTGGCATTTTTACCTCCATAAAATACTATGAAATAGTTATTTTCATGGTTAATTTTTTGATTTTGTAATCCAAAAGCAAAATGTGCAAGATTAAGGACAAATTAAATGGAGATTTGAGTATTTTAGCGAATATATGTGTGAAATGAGATGTGTGTATGTCTCTTTAAAGGACAGATCCATTACCAGTATACTTAGAACATGGGAGAGCATGAACACTTCATTAGGCAATCACTAGTTGTCAAACTGAGAGAGGGACATAAGCAGTGATGTGATTGGCTGTGAACCGCAAGCTAATCTGTATCCTTTCCATGCATTCCCTTCACAAACAATATAATATTTGTACCAGAATACAGCAAAAATCTCTTTCTAATGATTACTAAATATATTTTTTCACTTCACTTTCAGGCAACATTTAACTTTCTGTCCTGAATTATTACAGTCCTTGACTCCTTTCCTAATTGACTGTTAAATATCTCAGTTTATATATTTTCAGATTTGTTGCTACAAT
Source organism: Bombina bombina (assembly GCF_027579735.1). Classification (NCBI taxonomy): domain Eukaryota; kingdom Metazoa; phylum Chordata; class Amphibia; order Anura; family Bombinatoridae; genus Bombina; species Bombina bombina. The sequence goes on from NC_069503.1 coordinate 248,928,262, forward strand.
AAAATAAACTATGTTAACAAGATTGCCTTAATCTTTACATGTTTTTATGATTACATTTTATTTTCTTTCAATCAACTCTTTTCTGAGCGTCTAGGAGAGGTAATCAGATTTTTTTTGTTATTGTTTTTAAACAGAATTTATGTTGCTTTTGGTACATGATTTGTTTGTGTTGTATTATTTTTAAGTAATGTATCAACTATTCAGTAAGTCATTTAGAAGACGAAATCCATCTATAATAACTACGGATGGAATATCTAACTGCAAGGGGAGCTATTCTACACACAATGGCAGCTTTAGGTCTAATACATCTGACAGGATTTAACCATTTAAAGACCATGGGAGTTTGCACGCCAAAGAACAATGTTTTTCATAAACTACTGATTTACTTTTAATGGAATGTTAAACTATATTTTCAGCAATTAATTGAATGCATTGCAATTCATAGTTATTACGGCATAGAGCCTGGTTAATCTAAACTATAATTGCATTTGTAACACGTCCGTCGCCGTCGACAGTTGCGCGCACAGCCACCTAAGCGCAAGACAGCTTCAGGAGCTCCAACTCTCAGCTGTACATAACAGTTAAGAGCTGGAGCTCCTGAAGCTTCAGGCATCTGCCGCATATGGAGCCGGAGCGCGATCGGTGCTCTGCCTCCATATGTGGCCAGATGCCTGATCGTTACAGATGGTGACACTGCGTGTGTCACAGTTTATAACGATCTTCTGCTGGTGTGGACGGGTGGCGGGTGGGCGGCTCAGCAGGTGAGTGAGTGGGAGTGCCCTAATACAAACAAACAAAAAGGACAGGGGGAGGGAGAGAGTAAAAGAGAGGGGAGGGAGAGAGCAAAATAGAGGGAAGAGAGAGAGCAAAAGAGAGGGGAGAGAGAGCAAAAGAGAGGGGGAAGAGGGAGAGCAAAAGAGAGGGGAGAGAGAGAGCAAAAGAGAGGGGAGAGGGAGAGCAAAAGAGAGGGGAGAGGGAGAGCAAAAGAGAGGGAGAGGGAGAGCAAAAGAGAGGGGGGAGAGGGAGAGCAAAAGAGAGGGGGAGAGGGAGAACAAAAGAGAGGGGGGAGAGGGAGAGCAAAAGAGAGGGGGAGAGGGAGAACAAAAGAGAGGGATAGAGAGCGGAAAAGAGAGGAGGAGAGAGAGTAAAAGAGAGGGGGAGAGAGAGCAAAAGAGAGGGGGAGAGAGAGCAAAAGAGAGGGGGAGAAAGAACAAAAGAGAGGGGGAGAGAGAACAAAAGAGAGGGGAGAGAGCAAAAGTGAGGGAAAAGAGAGGGGAGAGAGAGCGCATAAGAGAGGGGAGACAGAGGGCAAAAGAGAGGGGAGACAGAGAGTAAAAGAGAGAGGGAGCTAAAGGGGTGGTGAAAGAATCCATTGGATTCCGAAAATGGCAGGTGGTTCCGTCACCACAATAGACTTCCCTTCTGAAAATGGCAGGGTGGTTCGGTGGTTCCGTCACCAAAATAGACTGCCCTCTGGGCAGGCTTTCTCACTAGTACTATATATAAAGTATATTTATAGGTGACATGAAATCTAATTGGCTGTATCCACTGACACAAAAAATAAAAACTGAGCAAGAGTTTTTGTTTTGCCTGTATGTAAGGGAAACAAGCATGCATTGGGGTTAATATTTATATCTATCTATCTATCTATCTATCTATCTATCTATCTATCTATCTATCTATATATATATATATATATATATATATATACATATACATACATACATACACACACTGTGTACTTTATGCAGTACATTATATATTCAATAGAGTGTAGAAAATTCTAGTGTTTTCTATATGTTTAATGTTACAGGCCCACTGATTGGTCAGGGGGCTGTGGGGCAATACACAACAAGGCAAGATGCTGATTGGTCCATGCAAATGCTCTTTGACCCAGGCAGAGAGAAACAGTCAGGTCTTCAAAGGATCTTTAGACCATCTGGATGGATTATATACAAATCCAGCGGGTCCTCAACCAGTTGTTACACAATATTTACAAATAATTAATTATCATACTCAAGGCTATACCTGGGAACTGGCCTCCCTGGGTATTTACAAGGCTTTACTAGGGGTCCCCAAGTCATTAGCTAGCTGAAGGCTCCTTCTTAACAAACACATTGCCCCTTGATAAAAATAGCACAAGGGAATCTGTTAATATCACAATCGGAGAACTACCAACAGGTTGGTAGACACAGGGCGGTAAGCATGGGAGTGAGCCAGGGTGGAAGACTGGGTCATGTAATTAAGGCAACAAAAGGTAATTTTATAGAGGAGAAAACTTCATCGGTACAGAATGAGTAGAAGAAGAGAAAATAATGAGTTGAATGGAATGAATGAAAATAAATAGTCCTATATACTCATTTTAATTCCTTTACACCCTGATTCAGTCAAAGAACAGTGTTACTGAAATTTTCATTGATTTAAAAGCCTGGCTTAATAATAAGAAATAAGTCAGAATACCATTCTGTCTGCCATTTATTCAATAGGTACTTATCTATTCTGCAATAACATCGACATGCAAAACTGGTCTGTGTTAAGAGTTTTGCATCCAAAAAACATCATTTATGCTTACTAGATAAATTCCTTTGCTTCCAGATAGGGAGAGTCCTCGGCTTAATTCCTTACTGTTGGGAAATACAACACCTGGCCACCAGAAGGAGGCAAAGACACCCCAGCCAAAGGCTTAAATATCTCTCCTACTTCCTCATTACCCCAGTCATTCTGCCGAGGGAACAAGGAAAAGTAGGAGAAACATTAGGGTATAAATGGTGCCAGAAGAATAAAATAAATAATGGGGGAACGCCCATAGACAAGAAAAAACGTGCGAGGGCTGTGGACTCTCCCTATACGGAAGGAAAGGAATTTATCTGGTAAATCATTCCTTACTGTTGGGAAAACTATAACCAAGCTCCAGAGGGCACTGAATGAATAACGGGAGGGAACAAAAAGGAAGAGGTGGACCCTATTCTGAGGGCACCACAGCCTGCAAAACTTTTCTCCAGAGAAACATCAAACTTGAAAAATTTTGAAAAAGTATGTAAGGAGGACTAGAGGTAACCACTGGTCTAGTGGAATGAGCCATTGTCCTCTCAGGAGGACGATGTCCCGCTGTCTCGTAAGCTAAGCCTATGACACTCCTTAACCAAAAAGATAGGGAAGTCGAAGTAACCTTCTGCCCCTTACGCTTCCCCAAATAGACAACAAACAAAAAGGAAGATTGTCTAAACTCCTTAGTAGCCTGAAGATAGAACTTCAAGACGCGAACCACATCCAAATTGTGAAGTAAGCGTTCCTTCAATGAAGAAGGATTAGCACACAAGGAAGGAACCACAATCTCCTGATTGATGTTGCGCTCTGACACAACCTTAGGAAGAAAACCTAATTTAGAACGTAAAACTGCCTTATCTGCATGAAAAATCAGATAAGGGGGCTCACATTGCAAAGCAGAGATCACAGAAACTCTGCACGCAGAGGCAATAGCCAATAAAAAGAGAACCTTCCAAGATAACAATTTAATGTAAACAGAATGCAGAGGCTCAAATGGAACCTGTTGCAAAACCCGAAGAACAAGATTTAGGCTCCAAGGAGAAGTCCCAGATCTAAACACAGGTCTAAACGTAATCAGAGCCTTAACAAAGGACTGCACGTTTGAAAGCTCAGCCAATCTCTTGTGCAATAAAACCAACATGGCCGAAATCTGTCCCCTCAGGGAACTAGCAGAAAGGCCCTTCTCCAGCCCATCCTGGAGAAAAGATTACACCCTGGCAACCTTAACTCTGTGGCAGGAAAAACCACGATCTTCACACCAGAATAAGTAGGTCTTCCACACCTTGTGGTAGATATGCCGAGTAACTGGTTTATGAGCTTGAATAAGAGTATCAATGACACTCACAGAGAAACCTCTCTTGGCTAAGACTAAGCGTTCAATCTCCATGCAGTCAGCCTCAGAGAATCTAGATTTTGATGAACAAATGGACCTTGTATCAGCAGGTCTCTGCGACAAGGTAACTTCCATGGAGGAGATGAAGACATCTCCACTAGATCCGTGAACCACGTCCTTCGCGGCCACGATGGAGCAATCAGGATTACTGATACCCGCTCCTGCTTGATGCGGGCCACCACTCAAGGAAGAAGTGGTAATGGAGGAAAAATATATATGAGTTTGAACCTCCAGGGCACTGCTAGTGCATCTATTAGATCTGCTTGGGGATCCCTCGACCCATACCTGGGTATGTGGGTAGCTTGGTATTGAGACGGCACGCCATGAGATCTATCTCTGGCGTCCCCCACTTGCTGCATATCTCTGCAAACACCTCAGGATGGAGAGACCATTCCCCTGAATTGAATGATTGCCTGCTGAGAAAATCTGCCTCCCAGTTGTCCAAACCCGCAATGTGGATCACTGACAGCGAACAGCTGTGGGCCTCCGCCCACTCCAGAATCTGAGATACTTCCTTCATCGCCAAGGAACTTCTTGTTCCCCCTGATGGTTGATATAAGCCACTGAGGTTATATTGTCTGATTGGAATCTGATAAACTGTGATGAACCCAGAAGTGTCCAAGCCTTCAAGGCCTTGAAGATTGCCCGTAGTTCCAAAATATTGATCGGGAGGGAGGACTCCTCCTGAGTCCACAACCCCTGTGCCTTCCTGGCACCCCAAACAGCTCCCCATCCGGATAGACTTGCGTCCGTAGTCACAATCTCCCAGGATGGTCTTAAAAAGCATGTCTCTCGGGACAGATGATCTGGACAGAGCCACCAAGAGAGCGATTCTCTCGACCGGCTATCTAATACAATCTGTTGAGACAGATCTGAATGATCGCCATTCCACTGCCTCAGCATGCACAGTTGTAAAGGTCTGAGATGGAACCTGGCAAAAGGAATGATGTCCATGCAAGACACAATGAGACTAATCACCTCCATAAACTGAGCCACAGAGGGACTCAAGGAGGTCCGGAGGGCAAGACATGCCGAAGTTAGCTTGCAACGTCTCTGGTCTGTTAGAAATATCCTCATGGATATGGAGTCTATTATAGTACCCAGGAATTCCACCCTGGTACTTGGGATAAGAGAACTCTTTTCCAAGTTTATCTTCCATCCATGTGATCGAAGAAGATTGAGAAGGGACTCAGAGAATTGTTCTGCAAGATAAAAGGATGGTGCTTGCACCAGAACATCATCCAAGTATGGGGCTAATGCAATACCCTGAGTTCTGGCAACGGCTAGAAGAGCCCCCAGAACCTTCGTAAAGATTCTTGGAGCAGTAGCTAGACCAAACGGAAGGGCAATGAACTGGAAGTGCTGGTCCAGGAATGCAAACCTCAGGAACTGAAAGTGTTCCCTGTGGATTGGAACATGAAGGTTAGCGTCTTTCAGATCTATAGTGGTTATAAACTGTTCATCCTGAATTAAAAGAAGGATGAAAGGGACACTGAGAAATTTGTTTAAGCACTTTAGGTCCAGAATTTGGCGGAAAGTTCCCTCCTACTTTGGGACCATGAAAAGGTTTGAATAAAACCCCAAACCTCTTTCTTCGATAGGCACCGGGACAACAACTCCTAAGGAGGATAGATCCCGAACGCACCCTAGAAAGGCATCCCTCTTTTCTTGTCTGGCAGACAGATTCAAAGAAGGAATCTGTCCCTTGGCGGATGAGATTTGAAGCCTATCTTGTATCCCTGAGATACCACCTCAAGGACCCACGGATCCTGTACGTCCTTGAACCAGGCGTCTAAAAAAAGAGACAGTATGCCCCCTACACGATCCGATCCCGGATCGGGGGCCGTCCCTTCATGCCGATTTGTTTTTGGCTGGCTTCTTATTCTGCTTGGATTTATTTCAGGACTGAGCCGGCTTCCAAATACTCTTGGGTTGCTTGGGCTTGAAGGAGGAATATTGTCGTTGGGATTTGTCAGAATGAAAGGAATGAAAATTAGAAGATTGTAGTCCCTTAGACTTGTTCTTCTTATCTTGTGGTAGGAAGGCACCCTTGCCTCCGGTAACCGTAGAAATAATGGAGTCGAGGCCTGGACCAAATAAAATCTTTCCCTTGAAGGGAAGAGAAAGGAGTCTGGATTTAGAAGTCATATCCGCAGACCAAGACTTAAACCAGAGTGCTTGGCGGGCTAGGACCGCAAAGCCAGAGGCCTTTGCATTTAGGCGAATAATTAGCATGTTCACATCAGAGATAAAAGAATTAGCAATTCTCAGAGCTTTAATTCTGTCTTGAATATCCTCGAGGGGAGACTCCACCTCAATCAGTTCCGACAAATAGTCACACCAGTAGGTAGCCGCTCCGGAAACTGTGGAAACTGCAGCTGTCGGTTGAAACAAAAATCCTGTATGTTGAAACATCTTTCTTAGAAAGGTTTCCATTTTCTTATCCATCGGCTCTCTGAACGAAGAACTATCCTCAAGAGGTATAGTAGTACATTTAGCAAGTGTAGAGATGGCACCATCCACCATAGGAATGGAGCCCCACAAATCCAGTTGAGAATCCGGGACCGGGAACAACTTTTTAAAAGTAGACGAGGGGGAAAAGGAAGAACCAATTCTTTCCCATTCATTCTTAATAATGTTCACCATCTTTATTGGCACAGGTAAAGTAAAAAAAGTCAAACTTTCCCGTCTTCATAAACTCTGTCTAATTTAGGTATCATAGGTTCTTCAGGCAGCGCGGCCTCTGGAATCTCTAACGTAGACAGACCCTCCTTAAATCTAAAGGATGGTTCCTCCACAGCAGGAGACTTAGACGCTAAAGACTCCAACCCAGAAAGTTCACCCTCTGAAGCTACAGAAGTTAACTCATCATCGGATAACTGAGACATAATAGCTAAATCCGATAAATATTTAGATGACTCCGGGTCAGGAGAGTTATGTTTAACCTTTCTCTTGCATTTGTTAGAGCGAGGTGATGCACTGAGGGCCGCAGACACTGCCGTTTGTAACTGTGCGGCAAAGTCCGCAGGAAGAAGGCCCCCTCCGGACGGAGGATTATATGTGCTACAGGGAACTGCATGTGGAGTGGATAATGTATCAAGGGTAGTAATCTCATGGGACGCCGAGTCCTGAGAGGTTGACGACTAAGAGGGACTAAGAGCCTTAGCAGGCTTGTCTCCCTTCTTAGACTTTATAACAGTGTTAAGGCATGTGGAACATAATTGAGTGGGCGGGAAAACCACAGCCTCCTCACAATATAAACAGGTATGATTTAGTACAAAAGGAGTACCTTCTAACATGTCAGAGTCCTCCATAGCTCAGGTTATACCCACGGAAGGACACAAATAAAAACTCTTTTTATTATAGAAAACTGCACCTTTATACTCCCAATGGCTGGGGCACTCACTAGACCCATGCTAAAACCCACGAACAATGGCACTACTCAGAATTTTCCTCAAAGGATTTATTACTAATAGGGGGGTTAAATTAGTGTTAATTTCCCCAACAGTGAAAGAGACACGTAAGAGAAATGGCATAAGAGAATTTCAATTCTCTAAAAGTATGCATATAAAGCACTGACTATAGGACATAAGTTTTCCAAGCACTGACTATAGGACATAAGTTTCCAAACAGGATTTATAAAACATAACTTTTATTAATTATAAAAAATAAAACAACAAAATAGTTTGGTTATATAACATACAGATTAAAAGCGTCACTGATGCAGATTAACAGTGTAATAATATATGTTAAGAAGATCACAGTATAAGTTTATTCGGCCTATAAAGATTCTAAATAGGTGTGATCTCAATACTGGCCATTAAAGTTGCTCTCTATATGATACTAATGTAGATCCCAGAATTGGGTTTAAAGTTAAATCACAATAGTTAGCATCCTCATGTGTATACAATAAGTTATTAGTAGCCAGGATTGTGGCTGTAATAATTAGTAGATAGTGATGTAGATTTGTATAGAACTGAAATAAATCACAAAGTGGTCACATGCACCTTCAAAAAAATTGTGTTTCTTTATTGTTACGACGTATTGAAAGTGTAGTGTGTCACTTAAATAGTGTGGTGTATATACACAAACTATTTAATTGACACATTACACTTTCAATACGTCGTAAAGAAACACAATTTTCTTGAAGGTGTATGTGACCACTTTGTGATTTATTTCAGTTCTATACAAATCTACATCATCTGTCTTAATCACATAGAGCATGAAATATCGATAGTAATTCACTATCTACTAATTATTACAGCCACGATCCTGGCTATTAATAACTTATTGTATACACATGAGGACTCTACTTTTGCAGCTAACTATTGTGATTTAACTTTAAACCCAATTCTGAGATCTACATTATTATCATATAGAGAGCAACTTTAATCACCAGTATTGAGATCACACCTATTTAGAATCTGTATAGGCCGAATAAACTTATACTGTGATCTTCTTTACATATATTACAATGTTAATTGGTATCAGTGACGTTTTTAATCTGTATGTTATATAACCAAACAATTTAGTTTTTTTATTTTTTATAATTAATAAAAGTTATGTTTTATAAATCCTGTTTGGAAACTTCTGTCCTATAGTCAGGGCCTAGAGTGCTTTATATGCATACTTTTAGAGAATTGACATTCTCTTATGCCATTTCTCTTATGTGTACAATCACTAGACCAGACAGTTAACAAAGGAAACGCTCTCCTGAGGTTCACGTCTCAGCCGGAATGGAGGAGATGAACATAGACCACACCCGGTCACATGGAGTGCAAGACAGTACTTCCCCTGTTATTACAAGTACAGCAAGTAATAGGAGCTGTGCAACACTTTCAAAAAAGAAAATGAAACTTAAAAGTGAAACCTGTTTGTTCCAGCCAAAAATACACAGTCTATCAGCCCAGGAAAAAAATCACACAAAGCAGCATGTAAATAATTAATACACTGATTAACCCCAACACCCTTCATAGGATATTAACCCTGGATCCTATCAAGGTATAAAGGAGCCACACTGTGACCCTGTTATAGCGTTTTATGTGTAAAAATTGAAACAATCTGGGGGGGCGGAGCCAACAGCCAAGCAGAGAAGACGTGCTTCAGAGAGCTCCTGCAGAAACTTATTTAATATAACGGCAAATTGCGATCTATCCTCTGCAATTTGCCCAAAACTAACCCTGAACAAGCAGGACTGCCCTTACATTATTAGTAGTCCGCTTTACTTTATTTTTATATCAGCTTTTCCCCCTGACTTCCATTGCCAACTAGGAAACACCCAGGCCTATGCGGCCTACTAAAGTTATGGCGTCATATATAGAGGAAGTCTCTTCAGCTATTCATGGGGCTCTGCGGGAGCTCGTTCTACAATTGTCAGCCGGATTTGAGGACTTATCAGTCAGCCTAAGGTCTATTATGGAACAGCAAGTGATCCCGACGCAAGACAGGCTGGATAATACAAAACATCCGACTTGCATAGAACAACTCCTTCTACGAGAGGAACAGATAGTGGAGACTACAGCAGATCTTATAGCTGGAACATCCAGTATCCCTATGGAACCCACTCTATTTTACAATTGCTCTGGTCTGGAGGCTACGATCGGCCCCACGCACATGATTCCACACAGGGAGCCCCTCGTGGGAATTAGACAGCTGGGCACAGGAGTATGAGAGTAATCCTCACGGAGCCCTTTCGTGGCATTGAGGTCCCACAGGGCCACAACCGCTTCATTTAATGTGGAATACCCACCCTGGAGGGTCGCAGACTGTCTGGTCATTTGCCTCCACACAAGAGTAAATCAGGACTGTACTTCTTTACGCCAGCATGGCATCCTCAAAGCAAGTTACCATCTGGGTTTCACAGGATAGAAGCCATACACCGCAGTGATCTGGTGAACGGCCCTTTTGATCCGGGAGGTTGCTTTCATTACTTATTGGCACAGCGGTCCATAAGGGGCCAGCTAATTAGTCTGTTATAAAAGTTTCTAAAATTATAAAATGAAGATTTCAGAAATGTACTACTCATCAAATAATGTTCTCTACCTATACCACTATATCATATTGTATTATCTGACTGCTTGTCATCTGTACATTAAGGCATTTTCTGTTTGTTTCCATATGTGCAAAACCTTAATAAAAAGTATATATATATATATATATATATATATATATATATATATATATATATATATATATATATATATATAAAAATTGAGCAGCGTCCTGACTTGAGTGAGAGAAAGCAGGCAGTGAAACTCATCAAAACCGATTGCTTAGGAGCGGTTAGCAGTAGTCTGTATGGTTTTGCAGAAAAACTTTCCCTGAATCTCCCGACTCTAACTTTCATCAATACTCTCACTGAGAGGTTGACATGACTACTTAAAAGTCCAGTCCTATCTTGAAAGGCAGATACCCTTTTTCAGGACTCACCGAATTGTCTGCCACTTCTCTGCCACCTCCTAATGTGACGAAAGGCAAAGAATGACTGGGGTAATGAGGAAGTGGGAGGGATATTTAAGCCTTTGGCTGGGGTGTCTTTGCCTCCTCCTGGTGGCCAGGTGTTGTATTTCCCAACAGGAAGGAATTAAGCCGTGGACTCTCCCTATCTTAGGAAGGAAATAAACAATTGTTAAATTTACTTGCAAGCTTTCCACAAAAAAACATTCTTAAAGTCAACTTAATGAAACAGGTAAAACAGAGTGCATTAGCGAGAACAACCAATAGAGAGAACCACTGAATATGTACAATAGATAGATAGATAAATATAGATAGTTAGATAGATAGAAAGTTGGATAGATATATAGATAGATAGACAGATACAGAGAGATACAGGCAGATGATAGATAAATAGATAGATGATAGATACAGAGAGATATGGATAGATAGATAGATAGATAGATAGATAGATAAATTATAGATTGATTATAGATAGATACAGATAGATGTTTGCTAGATAGATAGATAGATAGATAGATAGATAGATAGATAGATAGATAGACAGACATACAGACAGGCAGACAGATAGATGGATAGACAGACAGACCGATAAAGATGAAAGATAGATATTTTTTGTTGCTTTTATCCCTTGAATGTTTAAAACTGTTGATGACTTACCGTACATCACTTAATTCATAGTAGATATTTCTTCCCTCATCCTTGATATAAATGGCAGTACTGGGAGACTCCAGTATTTTCATGGTCAGCTGTTGGGGGAAGGCACTTACAAAGAGGGCACGTATTGTGTCTACACCCGTAATTTCATTGGGCATCTGTAGCTTTTTTGTGTCTTCGCCATACTGCAAGAACAGCACACCTGCAAGACAGAAGAGGCACATACTACCTTATAACTAGTGATTACAGTATGTATGGAGCATATCTCACAATAATGTAATTATATACAAAGAAAGTCTGATTTAAAGGGACAGTAAACAACTTGAGATTTTAGATAAAGGCCTCAATCACAATCACTTTGCAGCAATGTTTTTGGCTCTTTTTTGGGCAAAAAGGTTACTTTCGATTTGGCGTGATTTGCACTCACAAATGGATTTTTGGATCCTCAATAAAAACCCTATTTTCCCTATAGAGCCACTAAGTTCTCAGTGATCATTTTTGGATCACTTTTCAACAGCTTTTAAGCCTAGTTTTAGCTCTTCAAAGTGAACACCTCTAAGCACTTGATAAGTCATAGAGAGGGTATTTTGTACACATGCAACACTATTTCCCACTGAAATGGCCACATAAGACATTCTAGAGGTTTATTAACATTCATATGTATTTGTGTTGACTACATAATATCATGCAAAGCTAAGGGGATTTTCAGGAAAAGTCACTTCAGGAGTCCAAATTCTACAAATGGTGTGTTTTTATTTTAATTCATTTAATATATGATAGTAAGTCTCACTCGTACTGCAGTGATGGTCACTAAAAGTACTGTAAAACCAAAAACAACGTTTTTTAAAAGACGGCCGTAAATTGCAATTTTCAAAGTTAACTTTTGCAGTTCGTTTCCATCAGCGCCACTGCTAACACATTTGAATATTACGGAGCCATGCAAGTGATTCCTACATCGGCACAGTAAATACATACAATCTGTCGTTTTATACATTAAATCCAGCTCACTGTTTAACTATTTGGACTAACAGCCTTAGTGACATTTTTTACCTGATATATTGTGGCATTTTTTATATGCTTTATGTATTTTAATAAATCTATATTGAAGGAGATTCTGATGGAGTATATTGATTACCTGACAGTATGCGCTGTATAGGGACCTAGTAAAACACCTGTTCATGTACCTCGCACTAAACAAGAGGAAGACTTCCAAACACCACAAGACAATTTGTTGAACTTTATTAGTTGTTTACAATGACATATTCTTTATTAATTATAATTATCACTTTATCACTTTTATCTTCCCATTTTACAATTGAAAGTGATACTTTATTACACTTTTATTATAAAATGCATAATTATACATAGTAAAACAATTTTACACTATATTTCAATTATTTATTTTGCCCCTTTTCCTGTAATTTAAGTCTGAACATTGTGTATTTTCCAGTTGTGAAACAAGTCTAACCCTGACACAACTATCTGTCCTTTTTCTGCTGAAGCCAAACAATGACAAGCCCAGTGTTCTCCAAACTCAGATCCAGATTTGCTACTTCAGATATGGGTGGAATTCCACTATTGATAAACAGCTGCAGCAAACAAGGCGTTAATGTGTTGTAATATAGTTCAGACTTAGCTGATTTGATCTATTTGAAGACTGCAGGAAAAAAGTGCTTACTGTCCCTTTATTGCTTAAACTAAGCAAGAAGTGTATACAACCCCTCTGTGGAACACATTGTTCAGTGGCTGATAAGTCCTACAGCTCTCCTGGTGGATAGTGATAACTGCTAAGGAATTACACTTTTTCTGCTTTGTTCCCTTGGTATTCTTTGTGGAAGAGAAATCCTAGGTAGGTGTCTGGAGCACTACATATCAGGGTACTGCCATTTAGTACCCTAGAAACGTGCATAGATTCTGAGCTTGTGTCCCAGCTTTTCAAGGATACTAAGAGAATGAAGAAAATGTTTAAAATTGCATGTTTCTTCTGAATCATGAAAGTAAAATTTTACGTTTACTTGCCTTCCTTCTTTACAACCCTTTAATAAAACATTTTACTAACATTGTAATGAACTAAGCTTGGCAAATCAAATGACTCACTGTGCAGTAAGGGAATTAAAACAAGATCAACAGGAGTTTGATTTCAGAGCATATGATTGAGTGACAGTCAGACCGAGAAATGTGTAAAGCGATGGCGCCTGATGACTAAATATGTGACCTTTACTAATGAACAAGATTATATCACTACGTGATACATCCTGATCCATTTATAGTGGATCATATTATTCATTACCCGAGAAACAGAACATTAGGGGCAAGCTGTCAAAAATGTACAAACACACATAGATAGAAACAAAAAACAATTAAAGGGACATGAAACCCAAACTTTTTCTTGCATAATTCAGATAGAGCATTCATTATTAACCAGGTTTCCAGTCTACTACTATCAACTTTGCTTCATTATTTTTCATTATTTTTTGAAGGAGGAGCAATGCACTTCTGGGAGCTAACTGAACACATTGGTAAGCCAATAACGAGACGTACGTATATGTGCAGCCACCAATCAGCAGCTAGTTCCCAGCTCCTAAACCTACCTAGGCATGCTTTTCAACAGAGGATACAAAGAGAACTAAGTAAATTAGAAAATAGAAGTAAATTGGAAAGTTGTTTAAAATGATATGCTCTATTTGAATAAGGAAGTAGAATTTTTTGTGGAGGACAACTGGCAACCCTACGTGGTTGGGATTTTTCCCCTTTAGCTCTGCCCTTTATAAAGACTCTTTTGCCCCCATTTAAGTATCTTGTTTAGCTGTTATATTTTGCTGTTTAAAAGCTCACAAGGTTGTTATTGTATTTAACTGCTTTACGTTTCCTTTTTTGGATATGTTCTGTAACGTTTTTAAGGCGTTTTTGTTATTCAGGTATCATTTACAGTGGAACTCGCTCTAGATGTAGCTCCATAGATCATTATGAAGTTTGACACGTGACTCATGGATGTAACAACAAGCAGGTTCTATTTTTTTTTTTTTTTTTTTTTTTAATTCTGCAATTTTTAAATTGCAATATTGTGATGTGTTTTGTGGTGTTTCTGTCACATGAAAGCTTCACAAATGGGTTTAATTGACTCTAGGCAAATGAACCAAGGGCAGTGCATGTATATTATTATTATTATTATTCTTTATTTATAAAGCGCCAACAGATTCTGCAGCGCTGCCCATGGGTACAAGGATAACAGTACAGTGGAGAAACAATACGATAAGACACAAAATTTTACAGACAAATACAGGGGGAGTTGAGGGCCCTGTTCCCGTGGGAACTTACAATCTAGATGAGTAGGAGGATTGGAAACAGGAGGTGGGGACTGCAGAGGTGAGAATGATATTAGTGAGGAGATAGAGGGCAACTGTTAGTTAGTTGGTTAGTTTGTTAATAAGTCGGGTGATAAGCTTCCCTGAACAGAAAGGTCTTTAGGGAACGTTTAAAGGAGGAGAGGTTAGGGGCAAGTCTGACATCTCGAGGAAGTGCGTTCCAGAGGGTTGGTGCCCTATGTATATAAATTTCACTACAATTTACTGTATAGCACTGATTTTATTGATTACAGCAATACTTTTGGGTCATTATGATAGCGTTTTTGGTGGTCACTGTACTAGAAAAATAACTGTGATATATTATCCTCTTTTTTCTGAGGAAGGGGAATAAGTCCCCAAATATAAGTAAAGTCACATTATTTCTTATTTATCGATTTATTTTCAGAAAATGAAGCACAGACTATATTTTTTCTGGTCACCCAGGTTGCTATTCAATCCTTTTGGTGAGATTGCAAATCCACCATATATGTTATGATACATACACCCTGGGACAATGTACTCGAGAGAGCATCTGATAATAGTTTTCAAAGTTGCTGCAGTAACACCCTTTCAAATGGTCTAGATTCACTCTCTTTTCCCCACCCCCATTGGGAGGTTGATTTCTGCTGATATCTCTTGTTTACACAGCTTTTCTACAACAAGTACTGCAGTACTGAATATTTCAGTAGAGGTGGTGGTTTTAACAGGAAAAACCAGCTATTTTAAATGATAAAATAAAGCTATTTGTAAACTCAAGCAGGCAAAATGGATAAATAGGAAACCATTTGCCATCCCCTGGTACTGGGTTATTACAGTGCATCCATAAGCAATTGATATGAGGGAAGGGGACTTATAGTTTTATCTCTATGACTCACTTCATCTACATATGTATAACACATTTACATTGTCATTGTCTAAAATAATTATAAGTGACAGAGTTTAATCCCTTGGAATCAGAACCATACATTTAGCGATCTGCACACTTTGCATGAAACTGAAGTGTAAGAGACGGAGCTCATGAAATAATGAATTAAAAAATGATGGCACACCCTGCACATTGTTATTTTTTATGTAGCCGTCCAAGGAAAGTAGCCTGAAGAGTCTGCCCAGAATGATAATTCATACTGTATATAATTGCCAAGTTTTCTAAACATCTGCTCAAGTCCTAAGTAAAATAAAGATCTCTAATTTTGGTAACAAAATTTGTCAGTATAATTTTTTACAGTGCACTTCATAAAGCTAAACAATAATTTATTTTGTAGTTATATTGAAAAAAATAAATCTATCTGCATCTATTTGTATCTATCTGTATACTGTATATATATATATATATATATATATATATATATATATATATATATATATATATATATATGTATCTAACTATCTGTATCTAGCCTTGCAAGAAAATACAGAACTTATCTCAGCTGTGCCCCTGCTTTGCAAAAAGTCTGATTTTTAAACATATCTACCCAAGCCTTGCAAGAAAATACAGAACTTATCTCAGCTGTGCCCCTGCTTTGCAAAAAGTCTGATTTTTAAACATATCTACCCAAGCCTTGCAAGAAAATACAGAACTTATCTCAGCTGTGCCCCTGCTTTGCAAAAAGTCTGATTTTTAAACATATCTACCCAAGCCTTGCAAGAAAATACAGAACTTATCTCAGCTGTGCCCCTGCTTTGCAAAAAGGTAGATCCTGCAAGATAGTTATATCATTATATTTAACCTACCCTGTTATTTTCTGATGTGTGTATTGTTATATGTATTGGCTATTTATTGTTTTGTTTTTATGATTTAAAATGCATATTTTATTACCATTATGTCTGACCATTATGTTAAAAGTTAGTTTAATCAGCTAAGGCCATGTATCTTTTTTGGACTTTAATGGTTTTATTCCCCTACATGAATACCTCTGTGTTATCTCTGTAATTTTAACTTTCCCTGTGTTTTTGCTTTTATGACCCTTAGCTCAAATGTTCATAGATATTCCCTCCCCATTCCTCTAAATGTTTGCAGCCCAATCTGACGCTAATTTATCTCTCTCCTTTAGTCTGATTTTTAAACATATCTACCCAAGCCTTGCAAGAAAATACAGAACTTATCTCAGCTGTGCCCCTGCTTTGCAAAAAGGTAGATCCTGCAAGATAGTTTCCCTCCCACCCTGCCCCTCACCCCACCCACCCCAGGCTCATTTCTTCCTTTATAGATAGTCTCCCACACTTATTTCATTCTCCTTAAATGACAGCTGCAACCACTGATCAGCACATCCTTCCTTCTACTTAACCCTATAGAATAAATACCCTCTCTTCCTACATATAGCTATATATCACACATCAATAGTGTATATACTTTTCATTTTTATTTTTTATCTACACACCTCATACCACTAACATGAATCCAAATATATCCTTACTGTTATTCATGATAACCCTTTTCTCACTCCAATTTGGTTCACATAATAACCGCCATAAGCACACACCTCAAACTGGAAAACAAATTATCATACATCATGGCCTGCTCTGTTGCTGTAACTTATCTGCTGAGTGCTGGTGGAGGGTTATAAAAAATAACCCTCCTACCCCCACCTCACAATATTATAAAGTATCACATTCACTATATGGCCAATCAAAAATGATTTCCAAATTCCTATTCCTTATGTTACTTGCCCTTGCAAATGACGTAGAGTCTAACCCTGGTCCCCTAACAAATTCCATTCCTAGCCTTCCAGCTAAGAAAGGCCTCTCCTTTGTGCACTGTAATATCCGCAGCTTACTACCGAAAATTGATGCACTGCAAGCTTGGTGTTTACAATACAAACCCAAAATCATTGTGATCTCTGAATCGTGGCTAACCCGCAAAATACCTGACTCTGCCATTGCAATACATGGATATTCATGCCATAGAAATGATAGAGCAAAGAGAGGAGGTGGCATTGTAATTTATGTTGACAATTCCACAAAGTTCACCCCCTTACAAAAATCTAGCTCTCCTGCCACCTTTGATTTCCTTTCTGGCAAAATTGAGATCCCGTGCAGTAAATCAATCATTGTTGCAGGAATCTACCGCCCACCAAGCTCCCCTGTGCATTCCATTTCGGACATAGCAGAGCTCCTTAGTGAATCCATAACTCAAAACCCAAAAAGTGAAATTTTGTTTTTTGGAGATTTTAACATCGATTGGCTGAATCCAAAAAATAACAGTTGTCACTCGCTGTTTAAATCTTTGCATCTAACGCAATTAATCTCCTCCCCAACTCGCATAAACATCAAAAGCCATAATCATACCCTGCTCGACTGGATTCTCTCCACTTCTCCCAACCGAATCCAGGAGGCAGGTGTTCTCCCTAACAATTTCAGTGACCACTGCTTAGTGTACTGCGTGCGCAAAATAAAGGCAACTAAATCCTCTCCCAAGGTTACAATCACCAGGTCCTTCAAAAAATTTAATCTTCAATCATTTCTAAATGACATCAAGAACCTCCCCTGGCACAGATTAAACCTAATCCCAGATCTAGACTCTGCAGTTGAATTCTTTCAGTCTGAACTCCTACAAGTTTGGAATTTACATGCACCGCTGCGTAAGGTGAGAGTAAAAGGAGCACACTTGAATTGGATCACAGCTGACCTCATTCAAATGTACCAATTTCGGGATTCATTGTGGTCAAAGTTCAAGCATACTGGCTCTATGAATGATCACTGTGTATATAGAAAATGGCGAAATATATGTACTAAACAAACAAAATTGGCTAAGGCGCAATATTTCTGTGAAAATCTGAACAATAATATATGTAACCCTAGAAAGTTTTGGAAACTCATAAATAACTTACAAAATCCACCAATCCACTCCCAACCCTCTACTGTCAATGTGGATAACCAAAACCTGCAACTCCCCTTAGAAGTAGCAAATGCCTTTAACAATTATTTTGTAGGATGCTCCACCACCCTGATTGACAAACTAATAAATGGCACGCATCCTGAAGCTACAAATGTGGATCAGGCCCCACTAAAACAGCAAAGACCCAATATAGAAAAGTTCAATTTTAGACCTGTACCCTTCAATGTCATTAAGAAACACCTCGATAATCTAAAAATGAAAAACCAGTCAGGACCTGATCAAATCCCAGCAATGCTGTTGAAGCTCAGTGCGCCGGCAATTGCTAAGCCTGTTGCAACCCTAATTAACGAATCCTTGGTGTCTGGATACATACCCAAACTCTGGAAAACTGCAAGAGTAGTGCCTATTCATAAAAGTGGGGAGTTAACCTTGGTTTCTAACTATCGTCCTATATCACTGCTCCCTGTATTGTCAAAAATCCTAGAAAAATGCGTCCATACGCAATTATGCGAGTATTACCAACTTTCTAACTATCTGACCCCTGATCAATCAGGTTTCAGACCGAATCACTCCACTACAACTGCCCTCCTAAAAGTTTGCAACGACATCCAAACTGCCATGGAACAAGGAGACCTAACTGGAGCTATTTTCCTTGATTTTGCAAAGGCTTTTGACACAGTGGACCATGACCTACTACTTCTCAAACTAAAAAACTCTGGTATTGCTGATCACCCGTTAACCTGGTTTAAATCATATGTATCGGATCGATCACAATATGTCTCTGTCTCTAACATTGACTCCCTCCCTCTCCCAGTCACGTGTGGTGTTCCCCAAGGTTCCATTCTCGGCCCCCTACTATTCACATTATTTATAAATGATTTGCCTAATGTCTGCAAATCCTCAACTGTACACATGTACGCAGACGACACGGTAATCTATGCAAACAAATCTGATCTGCTGCAGCTTGAAACAGTGCTCCAAGACCAGTTCACAGAGGTAGAAAAGTGGATCTCGAAAAACAAACTCTTCCTAAACACTGACAAAACGGTCACAATGATCTTTGGAATGGGACCTAAAATACATAAATTACAAAATTCCCATCTTCGCATCAAAACAAAATCCAATTGCACGCTGACCGCAGTCCACTCTTTTAAATACTTAGGTATGTTGTTAGACCCCAATCTATCTTTTGGACTCCACATAGAAAAAATTGCCTCTAAACTTTATCCAAAACTAGGTGCCCTGTACAGAAACAAATCTTGCCTCAGCCCTACAGTAAAGGAAAAGATTGTACAGCAAATGCTGATGCCTATCTTGGATTATGGGGACATAGTATATGCACCTGCTCCGCAAACTCACCTTAATAAACTAAATACGTTATATAACTCGCTCTGCCGCTTTGTGCTACAATGTAACTACAGGACCCACCATTGTGACATGCTAAAAGAACTAAACTGGCTGTCGCTAGAATCCAGACGCACCCTCCATCTTTCCTGCCTTGTCTTTAAGAGCCTTTCTGGGAAGCTCCCACCCTACCTGAGCAGAATGCTCTCCCCTGCTATTCCCACCTCCTATAACCTCCGATCCAATAACAGCACATTATTTAGCTTGCCTCAATACAAAAAAAAAGCAGCTCGATCCTCCTTTTCCTACAGAGCGCCACAATTATGGAATGACCTCCCTCACACTTTAAAAACTTCCCCAAGCCTAAAATCCTTTAAGAGATCCCTCTATACATATCTCAAAACAGAATGCTCCTGTCATGGATAAATATTTCATACCTGCTCTATGTTAAATGTTTGCATATAATGTGTATTTTTATTATTGTTTTTGTATTTTATTGTACCCTATTGTATCAATGCAATGTTTTGTGATCCCAGGACATACTTGAAAACGAGAGAAATCTCAATGTATCCTTCCTGGTAAAATATTTTATAAATAAATAAATAAATAAATATCTATCTGTGCCTATATGTATCTATCTATCTATCTATCTATCTATCTATCTATCTGTATCTATGTATCGGTGCCTATCTATCTATCTATCTATCTATCTATCTATCTGTGTCTGTCTATCTATCTGTGTCTGTCTATCTATCTATCTATCTATCTATCTATCTATCTATCTATCTGTGTCTATCTATCTATCTATCTATCTATCTATCTATCTATCTGTGTCTATCTATCTGTATGTCTGTCTATCTATACATATGTCTGTCTATCTATCTATCTATCTATCTATCTATCTATCTATCTATCTATCTATCTATCTATCTATCTGTGTCTATCTATCTATCTATCTATCTATCTATCTATCTATCTATCTATCTGTCTGTCTGTCTGTCTGTCTGTCTGTCTGTCTGTCTGTCTGTCTATCTATCTGTATGTCTGTCTGTCTATCTATACATATGTCTATCTATCTATCTATCTATCTATCTGTATCTAACTATCTGTATATATCTATCTGTATCTATCTATCTATCTATCTATCTATCTATCTGTATCTAACTATCTATGTATCTATGTCTACCTATCTCTATCTATCTATCTATCTATCTATCTATCTATCTATCTATCTATCTATCTATCTATACATATACCTATCTACCTATTTATCTATCAATAAATCAAAAAGTTGCACTTTCTCACCCTAATAAAAAAAAAATATGAGGAGCCTCAAACCTGAAATGCTCTGCATGCACACAATACTTACCTAGGTACCCCATAAAAAAAAAGTAGGACTGAGAATCAAACCCTTCCCATTATAAATTGACCTTAAAAGTGGAACTTTCCAGATTTTCATCATTACATCTAGGGATTAAGAAAGTGCAAAATGTTTATATATAAACATTTACCTTGTAATGTGATCTAGCGCTAAACCACATAAACGGTTGGTTTTGCTACACTAATACATAGAGGTAATCGTTTAAAAAAATTAGGAAAATTAAATTAAGCAACCAACTTTACAGTTATTGGACCACTTGAGATGGACTGATGACCTAAATAGTTAATTTTTTAGCAATTAACAAACTACTAAGAGATTAGGCAGAAGAAAAATCTAAATCAAATCAATATTTGGTGTGACCACCCCTTGCCTTCAAAACAGTATCAGTTCTTCTAGGTACACTTGGTATCTTTATTTTAAAAAGCAGGAATGTAAGCATAGGAGCCGGACAATTTTTAGTTCAGCACCCTGGATAGCGCTTGCTGATTGGTGGCTACAGACGTCTGATCAGAAGTGGTGTTCATGAAAACTTACGGCCAAAAAGCCATACCTCCAACATGAAACAAGGTCAAGTGACATAACTGTGCACTACAACATAGGAACTGGGGTGCAGAACAAAGGCAGCACGTGCTCTGGACTGATGAGACAAACATTTTTAAATATTTGGCTGTAGCAGAAAACAATTTGTTTGCCAAAGAGCGGCGGAGCAATACAAGAATGAGTGGAGGTTCCTTTCCAGTTTTGGGCTGCATTTCTGCAAATAGAGTTGGGGATTTAACAAAAAGAGATGAATGGAAAAGATAACCATTCAAAGAATACACAGGTAGCACTCAAACAGCCTAGGATGTCAGGTAATCAAATATCAACAGTCATGGCAATATACCATGGACAAGAAAGAATTTGCATAGATCAATAAAACATAACTTTGAATAAAACGCAATTAAAAATTGGGAAATTAAGTTAAGTTTTGAGATTTCCCCATAAAATATTCTGCATGTAAAGTAAAAAAATATAAACCTAATAAGCACAGATTGCCAGGTCACCCATAGGTGACTATATCGGAGCTCAGGTGCCCAGTCTATACAAGCACAGCTATGACTGAGCATGAACTCATCCCTATACGTCTGTCTCAATTTCCACTTTCTGTGCCTGTTTATCTGATTTCTACTCAGTATGTCTTTGGGGCATTATGTACAGATAATCATTTATAAGCATTTGATGTGTTGAAATGGTTAGACTCTCCTCTTATAGCAGATCTTGCTATCCTCTGGGATTTGACCTTTAATACCACATCACTCACACACACAATAATAATATGCGTGAGTTCTGAAACTACATTCTTGGGAGCCTTAGTTCATTATTTTTTTAGCTTTGTTGTTTAAGAGACTTCATGGGCATCCAGATCTCAAACCTCAAACCAATCTACAATTACTATATGGCTTATAGATTTCTACATCTGTAAAAAAAATATATATATATATTATGCAGTGTGCACTAGAAAATGTAACCCTCCGATGGACAACATGACTTTAGTATATTTATTCAGGGCACTTCGAATAGCATAAAAATATTCCAAATGCTTTTGTAATATCTGCCTTGTTAAATGTTATACTACTAGAAAAACAGTGATAAAAATAGTACATCTGTTTTTTAGCAGATCTTGCAAGAAGTATGGGGCACTGTGTTTTGTCCAAGGTTGCACAGAGTTCAAGTGGGGCCCAGCCAGCCACAATCCAGCCTGTATATTTATTATTCTTCAAAAACAAACATGGACAATACAACATTGGGAACTACCTCACAAAAAGGGCCAATTTATAAATATTCACTAGTGCCCATCTATTGAGGGCACTGCCATCTGCAAACCAACCAAGCTCAGTTACCTGAAGCGTTTATTGAAACATTTGCCACTTGCAACTGCTGTTCTTATTTTTATTTTTTTAACAGACTCACAAAAGCTTGCACATTAGATGGATAGCATTAGAGCATTATTTCAATATTTCTATCCACGGAACCTAATACTCAGTCAACATACCTTTGTTTATAGTATAACCATGTGGCATCAGTGTTTTCAATTAACTTTATTGAGCCTAACATAATGGCACTAGCCTTCAAAATAAATTGTTTATAAGGATAGGGACTCAAAAAATCATCAAACTTTACAAGGGATTCCCACTAATCCCTATTTCAAAGGGAAATGAAGGCTGATAAGATCACAATAGGGCATATACAGACCAAATGTCATGTACTCTACAATGCAACATCTAATGCAAAATTCTGTCACGTTTATTTGTTGCAGAACAGAAATGTATTTAAATGAAATAATTTTCTAGATTTGCTTTTTATCCAATGTCATCTATTTTGTGAATACTTTGTATTTGAATCAATATAATTATCAAAACAAATGATAAAAAGTAATTGATTGTGCACTTAAAATGACCTTGTACAATCTAATAAAATTGGTCTTTCAATATATTTGCTAGTATTTTAAAGAAAAGGATCGGATGATTGTATTTTAATTTTCACTTTATGAAATCGGCCAAGGTTTAGCTGTGCAGCTTAAGCTACTCATATTGAAAACAGATTGCCAGTTTTATAGCATCATACTGAAATGATACACTCTTTATTTTGCAATAAAAGATTAAAGGATT
The DNA here is from genome assembly GCF_027579735.1 of Bombina bombina. Lineage (NCBI taxonomy): Eukaryota > Metazoa > Chordata > Amphibia > Anura > Bombinatoridae > Bombina > Bombina bombina. The sequence goes on from NC_069503.1 coordinate 248,951,864, forward strand.
CCCCAATTTTTTTTAGATATGAATTATACTACTAAAAGAATATATTGTAGGTCATTTTAAAGTATTGGCCGCTGGCAGTGTATGCAGGAAACATACTGTACAACAAGGTTAGTCTGTAGGTGGATCTGTGTCCAAATTAAAGGGACACTAAAGTCAAAATTAAACTTTCATGATTCAGATATAACTAGAAATTTAAAAAAACCATTCAAGTTTACTCCCATTATTAGTTTGTGCTCAGTCTTGTTATATGTGTACTTTCTAAAGTAACCAGCTCCTACTGAGTAGCTCACATTATATGTATAATAGTCTGTGATTGGCTGATAGTTATCACATGATACAGAGGGCCAGCAAATGGGGAGAAAACAATTTGTCAGGAAAAAAAATCTGCTTAATTAAAATTCTTATTGCATTGTTCTTTTATTATGCACTTGTTAATTATGCATTTCTACTGTATTTAGTGGTCCTTTATTTAACAGTGTATTTAAAGGGATACTAAACCCACATTTTTTCTTTAATGATTCAGATAGAGCATGCGATTTTAAGCAACTTTCTAATTTACTCCTATTATCGATTTTTCTTTCTTCTCTTGCTATCTTTATTTGAAAAAGCAGGAATCTAAGGAGTCGGCCCATTTTTTGGTTTAGCACCCTGCATAGCGCTTGTGATTAGTGGGTACATTTAGCCACCAATCAGCAAGCGCAATCTAGGTGCAGAACCAAAAATGGGCCGGCTCCTAACCTTACTTTTTCACTGAACGTCATAATGGTGAGGGGTGTGGGCATGAAGGGGTTAATAGCAATAAGCCACTGGTCCCTAAAAGCTTTAACTCTACAAAGGAGCTTAAAGGGACACCAAATTAACCCCCTAAATCCTGTCCACACCACCCCAGTATAACAAGTCACTGCCACCACCAAAACTTTGAATAAAGGGGTGTTTTGGAAACCCCAATAACTCACACAATTAGGTAACATGCCTTTAACCTTGTCTCTTCAGAGTGTGAATTCAGATATTAGAGCCCAAAGACAGAATTAGATTTTCTATGTGTTTAATAACAAAAATATCAATACAGGTTACACAGTGCCAGATTATAAAGACATTCAAAATAACCTACAGGTGCAAAGATTTAGTTCTTTAAAATAAAATAGGACATAACATAATAATACACACTATCTAAACTTATTACCGAGCTCCTTTAGATATGTGGAGAACCTCCTTCCATGATGTTAGCTGCTTGTGTCCCAGGGTAGTTCTAAGTAAGTTTTGGTAAATATTAAGTTCTAACTTAGTATTTCCTTTGTCTTGTCAAGGCCCCCGCCCTTGTTATAATTTACGATCATTCAATCATACATAGCCAGCCTTAGAGGGACAGTATACTATAAAATAGTTTTTCCTTTAATGTGTTTCCAATTACTTTTTTTACCAGCTGCAGAGTATAAAATGTATGAGATTTGCTTTTTTAAGGCTTATTTTTGTATATTAATTAAGCCACAACCTAATAAAATGGGTTGAGCTTGTAGGTATAATCAGATCTTATTACTTTATCACATTGTGCAAATATACCTTCTTCTTTATCTTATATCTGTCCATAAATCAATCATCAATACTTGGAGAGAACAATGAAAAATTAACATTTTATTACCTTATCTCTTCTATAACCCACTGGGAGTGTAATTTCTTCTACTGGCTGTGTTAACACAGCTTGGCCACAAGGCCAAAAACTTTAAGGATAGGTGTGGATAACCCAGGCTACATAAACTATTTCAAATGCCAATATAAGGGCAATGGAAATACTTATACACAATTGAATACACTCTAGCAGGTAAAGTGGATCATTGGGAAAAAATTAAAGGGGATAATTTTTTTTGAGTAAACTGTCCCTTTAACTCACAGTATCAAGAAGTACCATCCACCAGAAGAGGAGGGGGGTCTTGAGACCACAACATTCCTAAACACAAATGTTACACAAAGAAAGAACAGTTCAGAGTAACTTTGGCAATGCTGAGACCAGAATATCACCTCTGCTGAGTAGCTAATCCAGGTATCAACTACTCCACATGAGTGTATCATGCATGACACTTATATTCCTGCTTTTTTAAATAAAGATAGCAAGATAACAAAGAAAAAATGATAATAGGAGTAAATTATAAAGTTGCTTAAAATTGCATGCTCTATCTGAATCACAAAAGAAACAATTTGGGTTCAGTGTCCCTTTAAGCCCCAATTCCCCATCACATCTGCCTTTTATATGTTTTCTATTTAATCCACTCATATTATCATTTGTGGCCTCCATCACAACATGCAATTCTCTCTGTACAATGCTACTATATTAATTGAGTGCTAGACATATAAACATAGATTGTAGAACTGCAAGACATTGTGTAACAGTGGAATTGTAGTCCTGGTAATGCACCACTGGCAGAACACTGGTGAGCCAATGAAAAGAGACTAAGATGTGTAGCTACCCAGCTAGCTTCCTGAAGTGCATTGCTATGTATAATGATTAAAGAACATTTTGATAAGAGAAGCGACTTTGGGACTTTTTTTTTTAAATAATAGAAAAAGAGTTAAATAAATATTTTATTCTGTTTAATAGTACAGTATAATAGTACAAATAATTGCTACAGCATAGAAAAAAAGTACATTTATTAAAATGTATCTTTTTAATCTATGTAGATATAATTACATCTAAAAAATAAAATGTTACTATGTACTGTATTTCTGAACAGCACAGATATAGTAAATGTGCAGCAAACACAAGCGGCTAGATTTAGAGTTCGGCGGTAGATGGGCTGTTAACGCCACGCGTGTTTTATGTCTAACGCACGGCATTGTTTGACTCCGGTATTTAGAGTTAATATAAGACCATCTAACGATGCTCCTAACGCGTGTATGTCACACGCGTAATCCTGCCCGCGTTAGACAGTCTCCCATAGAGAACAATGGGAAAGGCAAAAAATAGCTTTTTTCACCTAACACTCGATCTCGCGAGAAATACGCACAGCTCGGTCATATGACGCATACCACATCATGCACAACAATAACACGCCGCAAATGTCACAACATCAATCAATCAACAAAGCACACAAGCATTACACATTCACAAGCGGGGGAAGTTTTAATACTATTTATACGTGGAATACGCATATACTTTAAGATGCGGAAAATCGCACAATAACAACAAGGATTAAAAAATATATACATACACTAAAAAAAAAATCGCATTCAATATCATTATATATTATGAAAAACATACATATACAACACTTCACGAAGAACACACCATCGCAAATTCACATTTAAAAAGAATACTATTGGACAATGTTAGAGAAAACGACCACTATGACATCATCGCATTCTACACATTCCACAAATACCAACTCAAAATGAGCATGCGCAAATTAACACACCTAATACACATTGCAATAATATTAATTGCTAATAAAGCACACCTGAACACTAATTACAATGGAAATTGGGACATCATTAAACATTTACACAGGGTATATAAGCACCACACAAGCAGGGCTTCTTTGACTGTGTTGCTGGTGGGTCTTTGGAGAGTTAAGAATAGAGATTTTGCGATTTTTTGAGAGTGAGTTAGTGTTAGTGTGAGAGAGTCAGTTGGTAGTGTTAGCGTGAGAGAGTCAGTTGGTAGTGTTAGCGTGAGATAGTCAGTTGGTAGTGTTAGCGTGAGAGAGTGAGTGAGTTAGTGGGAGGTAGCGGGAGTGGGAGAGAGTCTGTTAGTGGGAGCGTGAGTGAGTTAGTGGGAGTTATTAGTGATAGTTGTTAGTGTGAGCGTCAGTTAGTGGTAGTTAGTGAGCGTTAGTGGGAGTGTTTGTTATTGAGAATTAGAAGTAGTGTTAGTTAGCGAGCGAGTGATTTATCTGTACACTTAACACATTTACACGCAAACACATTCAATACATACATACACTTATCAATAACACTACATACACTCCATACCCCCTACCCCCTCATACTACACTCCATACCCCATTCCTTGTAGTCCCATTCCCTTTCATCCCATTTACTCTTATCCCATACCCCATACCCATCCCATACCCATCCCCTAGTTACATTTAGTTTACATATCCTCCTTTTAGTCTTATTCTTTTCGTTTATTTAAATACTCCTTACCCTCTTTGTTTTTTTTTACATCCCTCACACTTTAAGCACCTTTTTTGTCTTTTTAGTTCTTTATTTTGACCCCCTTTCATTTCATCACACTCACTTTTTTTTTATTATTTGGGGTTTAGTTTAGGGAGGAGATGGAGGCCAGGCAGGGGACAGGTAGAGGGGGGAGTAGAGGGAGGGGGAGAGGAACAGGGCAGGAAGGGGGGCAGGAAGGGGGGCAGGAAGCGGGGGTGGAAGCGGTGGGTGGACCCAGCCACTTGGTTCAAGATGACCAAGTGGCTGGGCCCAGTGGCGGTCAGAGTAGGGCTTCACAGTCCGGGAAACAGAGGGCATCGTCACAGGGGAAGGCCAAGGCGACTAGGGAGGCGAGGTTTACGATGGAGGAGAAGGAGGCCCTCGTAGAGGCCTATATGGCCAGGTATAGGATGCTGCAGCACCAGAAGACTACCCCGACTGACAGGAGGAGGCTCTGGAACGAGATTCGGAATGCAGTCAATGCAGTGGGTTGCCGGAACAGGGATATGGATTCCATCAAACATCGGTACCGGGACTGTAAACTTGAACTTAAAAAAAAGTTAAGCCTGGAGGCCCGACATGCCGCAGGGACCGGTGGCGGCCCTGCCCTTGAAATGGAGTACTGCAGATGGGAGGAAATGTTGCGGCCCAGCATCTCCGAGGTGGAAGTAGTCGGTATCGGAGGAATCGATACCGGGAACCTGCCACTCTCATCTGACGGTAAGCTCATTTAACAATAATTTCACATACGAATGTATTTCAATGGACACTATACGCAAACATTTACTTTCATGATTGAGGTAGCGAATACAATTTGACAAAACATTCAAATGTACTTATATTACATAATTTGATTCATTCTTGAGATATATTTTAATGAAGAAATAGCCATGCACACGGTGAAACAATCACAGGAGGCAGCTATATTCAGCTAACAATCAGAATCTTATAAACATATTTAGATATGCTTTTCAGCAAAGAATATCCAGAGAATGAAGCTAATTAGATAACAAAAGTACATTCGAAAGTTGATACTAAATGTATGCTTATAAATCATGAAAGATAAAACATTGGGTTTCATGTGTTAAGGATCCGATTAATGCTATTACGCTGTTTACACGCATTCTATTACTTAGCGGTTACATCAGTATCTAGGCTATAGGTTAGGTGTGCATTTAAACAGACTGAAAACAAACGCAAAAACATTCACATTGACCAGATATCACAAACACTGTTTAGAAAAAGCGGAAATCGTATTGATTGTTTGTTAGATTTCAAAGTGGATTAATGATTCTGCATTTGTAATTGTATTGTAAGCTAAGTCATTTAAACCTTTATTTGCAAATATGCTAATATATACATTTCTTTTTTTATTTTTTTTTTAATATACAGAGTCTGGGGACGAGGCAGCACAGCCTCCTGCATCTCCCCGGGATGAGAGTGGTGGTGAGGAATTCCCACTTCGGAGGGAAGAGGCCCCCCGTGACGAACAGCGCACGGGAGATGATCAAGAGGCCCCGGAAGCACAGGAGGATGCCGCTGAAGCCGCGGAACCCGAGGTCCCTCAAAGACCCGCACTCCGCCGTGCACGGGCACCCCGCCGTGCACGGGTTCAACAGGCACAACAAGAAGAAATAGCGGAGGTGCGGGTTCTACTGGAGTACATAGACCAGATGCGTACCTCCCGGATAGAAAACATAGAAGGACGACGCAGAATACTTGATGGGCAGAATCAAATAATTCAAGGCCAAAACGAAATAATCAGTATACTGAATACAATACAAGAAGGACAAACAAGAATGTTCAATCTTCATCAGGAAATGTTCACATTTTTCCGGGAGGCGCATGCTGGTCTACCTCCTGTTGCTGGGCCTCTTGTTGCTGGGCCTCTTGCTGCTGGGCCATCTCCTCCTGCCGGCCCATCTCATCCTCCTCCTCAGCCATCTACTCCTCCTCCTCCTCAGCCATCTTCTCCTCCTCCTCCTCAGCCATCTTCTCCTCCTCCTCCTCAGCCATCTACTCCTCACCTTGGTCGTCCCAGTACTCTTCCTTCCACTCCTCCCACAACAGCTCCAAGGAGGACTCTTCGGAGTCGGCAGTTGCCTCTCCCAGAGCCTCAGCCCCGTGGGAAGAGGGGAAGGAAGAGGAAGTAAGTTTTTTTTTCAATCTTAAATTTTGTTTTTTGTGTAATGGATAGGTATGTGATGATGTGGTTTTCATACACTTGTGGACCACACTCTGTATATAATCGACATCTATGGGACCGGGTCCATGGAGGAAGATTCTTTGCAGAGTGTGGGTTATAAGTGTGTGAAAACCACATCATCACATACCTATCCTTGTTCATGATATTGATTGGTTTCTGTGATGTGATGTCCAAACTGTTTCCCGAATCGCTAACTAAATTACCATAACAATTATCCATGATGGCATATTACTGTTTGAATGCCAATAACACAGCTTAAAGGGACAGTCAGAAAATTATTGATTACAAAGAAAACACTGTATTACGCATTATAAAGTTTGAAACAACAAAACATGGAGAAATACATGTGTGACTTATGTGCTTACCCTTGTATCTATGACTATGAAAAATGACCACTTATTTGTTGTTCTGACATAACAACATTTTAGATATCAATGATCAATACATGGTCAATAATATGCTGTATGAGCACAAGATTTTACATATACAAATGCTATCCAAATGCCCTCTAGTGCTCAAATTGTATAATGATTACAAGCACTCTTCAAGATTTAAGAAATGAGCACACCAACCTCATAGGTTTAGATAGCAAATTTAGATAGCAAATGTTCAATTGTTGAGAAACATTTGATATCCTTGTTATTACAGAATTGACTTTTCGAATAATGTAAAAATATTTTTTTTCGAAACTGTCCCTTTAACAACATTACATATGCTAACACATTTTAAGCTTGTTGCTATATCTACATGTACTTTGTCAAAAAAAATATTTGAAAATCACATTTATATTGACGTGTTAAATAAAGTCTATTTTCTTTAAGAGACATTATTGTGTTAATATTTTATTGTAACTATTTTTATTTTAACAATGAATATGGTTTAAAGTCCTTTTAGGAGTGGGGGGGTGAAATATGCTAAAAAAAATATATTTGAAGATTAAACTATGTGGATCTCATACATGATACAAAAAAACAACATTTGCATTCAAGGGACAGTATCCTATATTTTTTACATAACTGTATGTAATAGACACTACTACAAACAACAAGATTAACATATACTGATAGCAATATTAAAAAGCTTCAAACACTTGCAAATAAAATAGGGTTAGCTATATTTTAAATATAGATGAACCACCATTACAACCGTAAAACACAATACCCCATCATTAACATATGAAAAGAACCTTTACACAAACTGGACAAAGCTGGAGATGGTACTCACATGAAACTCATTGGCTTTGCGAGGAGTAAGAAAATTACTTACATTTTCTTACAACACAAGACAAAATAAACCTATTGGTTAAACAATGGACTATCTAACTAGAGACAAAATCAAATATTTTTATTTATAATGTGAGTGTCTAATGAACCTTTCATAAAATATACAACGAAATTACATTTAGAAGAAGTCGGCATCATATATTTAGCATATGATAAATGCATATTGATTACTTTATTCAAACACAATAGCGCATATTTATTAATTAGATATGTTCAACATTAAACACAACATTAATTTTTAAGAAAAAGGAACATTGTTGACAAACATATTAAACATGGACTGTAGAGATTTGCACTTGCCTAGAAATATCCTATGCATGAAAACATTTTGCTTCGTTCGTTGATTCAACCAGACATCCAGCAAAAGAGAATGTGTTGGTCTTTATCAGCTACGGGTCAACAATGTAACATGATGCAAATAATACATATTCGCAAGCTTTTTAAAATTGCATGCAGTCACAAACGTTTTTAACGTGCACAAATATTGCGGGACTACGCAATCCAATCACACGTTTTTTTAACTTTACATGTGCCGTCTTAACATGGCGCTTCCTTGATCACGTAAGAACGCCATCCAATGAAAGGCACATTATTGATCACGTAAGAACGCCCAAAAAAAAAAGGCGCATCCTTGATCGCGTCAAAACGCAATCCAATAAAAGGCATATTCCTGATCACGTAAGAACGTCAGTCAATACAAGGAATCATTGGACAGCCTGGCAGGTGACGTCTTAAGCAACATGGCGCATCCGAGATCGCTGAAAAACCGCAGACAATACAAGGACTCAGTGACATCTTGGCATATCATTAAGAAACGTATTTATATTTTAGGAACTAGTATGTGTGTAGATTGCTATCTAGGAATGTCACCAAATTATGAATCATCTTTTCGGACTTGACTGTCCCTTGAACTATAGCTATGGTGTATATCTTTAACATTTAAAAGATACACATGAGAAATACATATGCCATTGATGTTTTAAGATATCTTTGGATTGTTGTTGAATAACAATAGTTATACATGTATTGATTAAACGTGTCATTTATTCAAGTTTAATTATGGTCAGCCTACCTATAGCCATATATGGGAGGAGATGTATTTTGTTAACATATTAGTTAACTAATATTCATCATCTACATTATTTGTATTACACACAGAGATTGATTTGGTTACACTTTGACAATAATATAGATTTGAAAATGAAATACAGGTGCTGTCAACATTACAATAAGATTGTTTATTAATAAAACTATATGTCCTTGTTCTTGTAAAAAGGACAAAAACGCTTTACAAATGGAAATACATTCATTTACAATAGTGATCAACATCACTTAAAGGGACATTATTTTGTTTTTAAAAAGAGCATACACATAGTCAATACTATTTAAATAAAATGAACACTTTACAGGGATTATATCATTGTATCAATACTCAGATCATTTGGTAAAGGTGCATCAATTCATGCAGAGTTTATAAATACACACATGGATATGAACATTTAAATATACATATATACACAAATACAAAAATATATATACATATATAAAGAAATTACTCTGCTAATCATAATCAGGCAATGATAGAGCTAAGAGAAAATAATATAAACACAAATAATAAGATTACATTGGAGATGTTAATCTTAAAGTCATTTACTATTGTCTTACATATATGATTTCATTATAACAAATAGATTTGTTAGGTCCCTTTAAGGATAAACAACATAAACTAGAGCTTGCAAAAAATAACAGGAAGAATGAGGACAAAGATTTGTGAAATAAAATTTATTTTATTAGTATGTAAGAAAACATACACAACGTTTATAAATAATCTTGTAAAAATAAGGAATATATGAGCCATATGACAAGGTAACACAGTGCATCACAGTCCATGAAGAGAGTTGCCAAGGGCCAGCATAGCCCCATTGGAGACACATGACAAGGTAACACAGTGCATCACAGTCCATGAAGAGAGTTGCCAAGGGCCAGCATAGCCTCATTGGAGACACATGACAAGGTAAAAGAGTGCAACAGGCACAACAAAAAACTGATAAAAAGGCCAAATGGCAACAATATAAATACAAATTCAACATGTGGACAGAGGATTATTATCTGCCACCATGGAGCATATCCAGATCCTCCACTTACTGGTCATCCTCTTCATTGTCCTGTGCATGTCCAGCTCCAGATTCAGGCCTTGAACGTAATTGCATAATTTCACGCAGAGTCAAGTCCTGAACCCGGAGCTGGGCCTGCATGGTGTCGTTCATCCCTCTCAGGACAGCTGCGTTCCTCAACACGGCCTGCTCTACTCTTGCTATCCCTTCTAGCATGAGCCATGCTGAGTCACAGCCTAAAATAAAATAAAAATTAATATTAAGGATAATTACACAACAGAATAAAAGATTTTAATACATACATTGTCATCATAAAGACAAATAATTATTTACATCAATTATTTTTCATATATTCTTTACACATGAATTAGGTTATTCAGACAGACAGAAATCATTAAAGGCTCATGTTACTCAAACATGTTGAACCCTTTAATTGGTTTTAGATGATCCACTTATACAGCTTGAGTGTATCAAATCTTGTTAAAGGATTTACATTGTACTTACATTAGCAATTTAAAAATTCAATTTAGACTGTGGTAGGCACACATATCCTTAAACATTTTGGCATTGAGGACAAGCTGTGTAAACATAGCAACCAGAAGAAATTACATTCCCACTGGGTTAGACAAGAGATAATGTATCCACATTTGGACATAAAATTTTGTATCCAAGTAGTGGTGTTTGGTATATGTAGTGATATCCAATTAAAGGGACACTGAACCTAAATATTTAATGGACTGATTCAGATAGAGCATGACATGACAAATCTTTAGAAATTACACATATTCATTATATGTTTTAATTGTCAAGCTATATTTTGAATGCAAGAATGTTGGTTTTTATGGAAGCCAATATTTGTTGATGAACCTTGTTTGTGCATGCTGGTTGATGGATACATTCATCCAACAATAAAGAAATGATGGCCACATTTATTTTATTGTTTAAACTAATTATAGGAATAAGTTGTTTTCAATTAATATATCAAGAGAATGACGAATAATTCATAAGAGTATTCTATTATACATTGGCTTAACATTGCATGCTGGATTTGAATCACAATTTAACCAATTTAACTTCACTGTACCTTTAAGTATCTTATAAAGTGTATTTAGAATGATACTTACAGCTGTGCCTGGGAAGGACAATCTGACACCCAGGACAATGAAGGTTTAAACAGGGGGGAGGGATGGGATTGGCTCGGGGAGGGATGGGAATGGCTTGGGGAGTGGTGAGCTGCTGCTCCAGGGTAGGCCGTACAGCTGGGGAGTGGGGAGTTTGGGTCTGGGCAGCTGTACGGGCCAGAATACGGGGAGAGCGGCGAAGGGGGGTGTATGGGCGTTTTTTGGGAGGGACAGGATATGAAATATGGGAAGGGCTGGCAGTGGTCGGGGCATGGTCATGGGTTTGGTGATGGGAAGGGCTCTGGGTGTGTGCAGAGGTGTGGCCATGGTCAGGGGTGTGTGCACGGGGAGGGGTCTGTGACTGGGCAGGGGCGGAATCCAGATGACCAGAAGTGGTGGATCCATCTGAAAATGTAAAATAAATATATTAACATCTCATACATCCTGACATCAAATCAACGCATTTAAAATTGATTATGTTTTCAATATACCTCGAAGTGTGTTTGAATCTGTAAACTATTCTGAAATGAGGATATGGTATCTATATAGGCACTCAGATGAATCTCAATGACTGTCTGTACAATGTGAAACTTATTATTGTGTTTTGGCATGGAATATGCATGTGACATAATGATGGCATGAATTATATATTCTTAAAAAAATATATACAAGCAGATTTTCATGCTGCCTGATATAGAAAGGGGGCAGTAGTGTATTTGAACAGACAAATAATATTCCTTTTTAAAGGGAAAAAGCTGTAGACTTTGAATGTCTTCAATAAAATGATTTCAAAAAAAGAAACATGTTGGAAACATGATAGATATATTTCACATACCATCAGACTCCAAGGCAGCCTCTTCCTCCTCCATCCCACATGTGACATCAATCTCTGTAAAACATAACATGTTGTGTACACCTTAAGATCAGATATTATAACATATGTTACTGTTGCTCAAATACGCACATCAATGTTGCATTAAAGATATACACACACAAAGTTATGATTTACATCATTTTGATGGAGCATACAAATGACAATAGATTTGTTATTGTCAATAAATCAGAATATTAATGTATTGTTTGTCTTAATGTTAAATTCATAAAAGCATAGTACATAGAACATTTAAGATTTCTCATGTGTGTATCACTTGATGACTGTTGTTAAAAAAAAAAAATTTAAAAAAACATATGTTAGACATCTTATGAATAACAAATGTGTAGAATAATAAAGTAGAAATTATTAATCGCTCAATATAAAAAATAAATATATAATCAGAAGATAAATTCTATGATTTTTTATAATGTTATGCTTCATCGGAATCATGATCATAATATTGATTAGCAATACACCTTCAATTACATATAAATGAGTCAATGGACTTACCAGGAGACCGCAAAGGCGGCTCTATGTCACTGCTGGATTCCTGTGGGCTCCCCACACCAACTCTCTCTATGAATGATATAGATATATATTATTAAACACATTTTGGATATCACTAAATCACATCTGTCTAGAATTTTAACATTAATCAACTTTAAAATGTGAAGAATAGAGCAGTCATTACACCAGAAAATGCTTGATTGAATCAAGGGGATTCTGTAAACATATCTGTATTCAACATATGTTTAATGTCAGACTACATTAGACATCAAATTCATCTCAGATGCTGCTATTGCATATCTAAATATACCCAATGATCAATGTTCTTAACCATTTAAGGACACAGCTTTCACTTAGCTCAATTGTTTTATGACGGAATAATTCCGTCATATGTCCTTAAGAAGTTACAAGAATACACACAAACCACATATTGAGGAGCATCTGTTGACAAATCTAAACAAACATGTGTCACATCGAGCCATTTTTTCAATGTACAGTAATCTTGTTTAGGACACAACACATATTTATCACAATACATAACAAACTTTATTATTACAAATATGTAATCATGGTGCTGTTAGAGTATGCAGATATATATAAAGTAACTCCAACAGATAATTAGATTTATATATCAATAGTTTTTAATAAAAATAATGTAATGATGAATGAATCTATTTTGTCTTAAAGGGACACTGACATGATTAATTTAAATAATTGATTTCTATGTTCAAACTGTAAAAAATGATTTAACATTGACTCCTATTATAATTCGAATGTTGTTCGATATTAATCTTAAAGGCAGATAAGGAATATTGGATTCAATAAATATTGTTTGTTGAAGGTATCCACCAATCATCAATATAAACCCAGGTTGGTCAACAAATATTTAGATGCACATAAACGTACTTTATTTATTTTAAAATACATTTAGCAATAGAATATGTCACATATGATGATAGTATTATATTTTATGTTTATTAATATTGCATACTGTATGTGAAAGACAATATTAATAATTGTAGTTCAGTATCCCTTTAATCTAAAATTAAATAGATTCCACAATGTTGTTGTTTGTTAATGAATTATCTACTCCATATGTTGATGTAATGAATGGTATTGAGCATGCAATTAAAATCAAATATGTTATTTAAGTATATCCGAATAATTATATAATTTTCATCTATTAAATAGACATTACATATAAATATAGAACAATGTGTATTTAGTATGTAATGTTCATTCCATGTTTCTAAGACAAATGTCAATTAAAATGAGACATACCATACTGTGACAAGCCCTGGCTTGAGGATCCAGCAGCCACATCCATATCTGTAATATATTAAATGAGGATTGCATATCATTAATACTAATCATGCCATGTTTAAAATATTTACATTAATAACAAATCAATAGAAAAATATTAATCCTTTGGTAGTCCCATGAGTTAATAGTTTCCGCAATTAAATGAATGATAAATATATCCTGGACTCTTATTTTCAATCAGTTGTGTTGTTTACTGTATCTTTAAGAATATATGCTTGTTATTACATAATCATCAATTGATGGCCATATGTTATAATTTATTAGTATTATTCGTTTTTTATTAGATATAATATTTAAAATAAGAATACTGTATTCTTCACTAATCTAAGATTTTCCATTTAATTTTTAACAACATGTATAAAGCAATGCCACTTTCCGCAAACCCATGTTAACGTGGATGAGAAATGCCATTTTCGCGATCATTGCGCAATGATTCCAAGCGGAATTACGCATCCGTCATTTGACCAACATGTATAAAGCAATGCCACTTTCCGCAAACCCATGTTAACGTGGATGCGAAATTAGATTTCCGCTCTGTGACGCATATTCTGTAGAGCGCAATAAACATCATTCCAATTTCATGTATCACTAATGTAAAATCAGATATCTAAACATCATATGTAGTGTATGTTGTGAGATCTGTATAGGTTTAGTATCTGACTAAATACACATTTTGGATTTTTAACATTATAAATATTATATGAAGTTGGATAATTACCTGGTTCAGATTCTCTATCGGGTCCTCCCAGGCCACCGGACGGAGAAGCATCTGCCCTGTCCCCCGCGTCAGGACTTTCAGATCCCGCAGCTGGGAGGGAAGAAGAGGAGGCCGAGGATGGCGAGGATCTAAATCTTTTGGGGACCCGGAGATTGAGGAGCTCGCATAAAGTCAACTCATAAGGGAGTAGGTACAGTTTCCGCGGGGCCTTTCTTTGGCCCCCTCTTTTACGGGCTTGTACCCAGTCCCTTATGAGGTTGACTTTTTTCGATAAACGCAACCTCATATCTCCGAATCTCCTCATGATCTGATCCTGGGTCCTCTGGACGTCACACACCAATCTAACCGCATTGGTGATAGACTCCCAGAGGGCCTTCTTAACAGGCGCATCTGTCGAGCTCCTCTTGTTCCCAAACAGCTGGGGATAAAAGTCCTTGACGGCGTGGACCAGTGCAGCGCTCTCCTCCTTGGTGAACCTGGGAACTGACATGCCTGCTCGGTTGGCTACTAAATATATTATAATAATATTAATATATAAGACTGCCTGCAGGCATTAGAGAACTGACAAAGATGGCAACGTGTAATGGACTTTTATATGGTGAAGTAAACATGAGATGCACCATGGGACAATTTATCTGTACATCTGATTGGATAAAAGTTTGAAATATTGTTATAATGTCTGTGAGACCATCCTGACTCAAGTTGTGTTTGTGTGATGAACTCTGATTGGCCGTTCCTTAATGTTTCATATCTTAGTAACTTCCTTACACATACCGCTTGGTGGTGCTGTAACTTCATTTTTCATGTAGACTTATTTGTAACTCATGGGCCTGTCATGCGGATATGTGTGACGCAGATTTAATATCCGTGATCCGTGAAATATTAATGATTAAATACTCTTTAAAATCTCATCCTGTCACATTATTAATGTTGTAGACATTTCTCGGTTTAATAACGGTCTGTTTCTTTAATACAAATACACATTTAATATTGTATGTCTTTATTGTTCTTTAAATAAATTGATTGTGAAGTATTGACATTGCTCTATTAAATGTATTTATAATGCACATTGATTGTGTGCTATTGCGTGACATTACACTAATGTTTAAATATGCTAATCTGGTGTTTGAAGATGCGTTTCCCACGCAATATTTATTAATGTTAAAATTCCGGGAAGAATGTCAGTAACTTTGATAATCTGTTTATAAATGTTAAACTACAGCTTTGTTATTCGCAAATAAACCTCGAGCTTGTATTTCTCTGAAGTGCTCATATATGTTATTGTGCAATGGCGTCTTTAGTTTTAAAGAGACATTACAAACAATTGTATCAAATGATCTGTAGAGATAGAAGATTGTTTAGACTTTAAAATGTAAATCATTTTCTCTTAGTATTTATATATCCTCAACATAAGAAATTTAAATGCACATGGTTGAGCCAATCACATAAGGCATCTCTGTGCATCCACCAATCTTCATCTACTGAGCCTATCTCGATATGCTTTTCAAGCAAAGTATGTCAAGATAGGAAGAGAAGTAAATACACTATTTCAAGCTCTTAAAGGGACACTGTCCAAACAAATTTACCATTGGTGATTGAGCATTAAATGTTAATCAACTTTATTATTTAATACGATTATCAAATGTTAAGTTATCTTGTTATGTTTCTTTGAAAATCAATAATGATATTTTATATTACGGACAATTGTTTAATAAAAACCTGGGTTGTCCTTGACGATTGTTGCATCAATTATTCCAAACAATCAAGTTCTGTCCAGAGTACTGAAGCAAATAAATTAGCTATTTACTGCCTTATTTCTAAAGTAATGATAGCAACATCACAATGAGCATTCATAATATGAGACAAGTTTTAAAGTTGATTAAAATAGAATACTCATTCAGAATGTATAAATCATTGTTTTTTTAAATGGCTACCTTTAAGTATATTTTGAGTTCATGTCCCTTTAAATAAACATTTCACAATAATGCTTAATATATCATAAACCTAGGCACCTTCCTTTTGCTAAATGAGTCTAACATATGAGTAAAGCAAATTTAGATTAACTTCTAGATTGTTTTACACACTGACTGAAATATATTTATTAAATGAGGTATTTTTTAGCCTTCAGCGTAGAGGGACATTAAGCTATATGTTATGTATGCATTTTGTATCATAATCTTATATTTGACCAACTTAATATGTTTTGTTATTCAATCATTATATTGTAATTATATATATTTGTGGATTAAATACATCTCTACATAGGCTATTTTGATGCTGATTGTTGTTTGCATATAGATGCCTTATATCATTCACTAAGATATGTGCATTTATTTTTATTTTAACAAGTATATTTAAAGACTGAATGTAATTCTATAGTACATTCTAAATATGTTTAAATTCTTGTATGATATTTGTAACAATGTATACAAAATATACATTTTGAATGACCCCTTTAAGGACCCAAACATATTGTATTTTTATTTAACATTGACAAAATAAACTAAAGGGGAAATTACATTCTATATAGATATTTGATGTCTAACCCAAGAGGTAAGATTGTAATAAATACATAATATTACTAAGTATAGTTAAATGACTCCACTAGAAAATTACATAGATTAACCTGGCATCCAATAACTAATTATTAAAAATTATAAAGTTAAATGACCTACCATTTATAAATGTAATAATTGTAAAATATTTTCTAATAATGTTTTGAGATACCTAAGGAAGATACATGATCTTATACAATTCTTTTTACATTCAACAACACTGTCACTTTCATGTAATTGAACCACTTCACCTTATTAAATGTTAAAACAATCATAATATTAATACATATCCTAAATATTTTTAATATATACTTTTTCAATATAAAAGCATTGAAGAATATGACTCCCCAATTAATGTTAAAATATATCTTTTAATATTCTCTGAAGAATTTTATTTTCTACTATTAATGCATTATTTTCTCTTATGCATGTGCTTGTCAAATAGCCAACTACCAGTCATGGGAGTCCAAGTTTTATTTATTTACAGATTATATTGATATATATTAGAATCTGCTAAAAAAAAAATATATATTTAATAGAAAATAAATAAATATTCCATGAAGTCATCAGATGCCAATCTGAAATGACAAATAATAAAAATGGAACAAAGTTAATACACACGTTGTAAAATATTCATAAAATACATTTAAAATCATATGGTGTCTATGCTCTAACTTTGATCAACATTTTTTAAAGATAATCATTACATTCATTTTAAATTAATGAAATACATACACCATTATATTGTTGATTAAAAATAATATTTAAATTTCAAAAATTAAATTTATACATAATAATGTATATCACATGTAAACAATATATGTATGCTGAACATAAATGTAATATTTCATGTCCATTCAAATACCTCTATATCAACTATAATATGTATTCCTTTTTCTGATTGTGATCCCTAAATATCTAATTAAGAACTAAATATGACTAATGTATGTAAGCTACTAATATTCTACAGTCTTCACTAGCATGCATTGGTACACCAACCTGGACAATGCATGGTCTTTGAATGTCAATTCAGGGGTAAACAGTTGATCTTCAATAGGTGTCTTATTCATCAGTTCATTAAATAGAGGACTGGGAAATACCATCTAAAAAAGTAAAATCATCTAAGTGTCTGATTGTGATCCCTAAATATCTAATTAAGAACTAAATATGACTAATGTATGTAAGCTACTAATATTCTACAGTCTTCACTAGCATGCATTGGTACACCAACCTGGACAATGCATGGTCTTTGAATGTCAATTCAGGGGTAAACAGTTGATCTTCAATAGGTGTCTTATTCATCAGTTCATTAAATAGAGGACTGGGAAATACCATCTAAAAAAGTAAAATCATCTAAGTGTCTGATTGTGATCCCTAAATATCTAATTAAGAACTAAATATGACTAATGTATGTAAGCTACTAATATTCTACAGTCTTCACTAGCATGCATTGGTACACCAACCTGGACAATGCATGGTCTTTGAATGTCAATTCAGGGGTAAACAGTTGATCTTCAATAGGTGTCTTATTCATCAGTTCATTAAATAGAGGACTGGGAAATACCATCTACAAAATAGAAAATCATCTAAGTGTCTCCAATAGGATGTCTCCACAGCCTTATTCTATCAAATAGTTTGCACTTACCATGTGAACATGTCTTTGTATGGTTTTCAAGGTCAGCAGAATTTAAATATGCCAGACATGATCCCATTGGTATACTTCAATTTCAATCTTGGCTTTTTCCCCACTGTCAGTCTTGGAAATCTTCACTGTCAGGCTTCAAATTGTTCCCTTTCAGTCTTTATATTAAGTCATCTCCCTAATGTAAGAAATTATATATAAAGATTTCATACAAGTGTGTGAATCAGTTCTGTACCCCTCTCCCACCCCCCATTTCATAATAAATATCTATCACTAGCTTACTAAGCCTGTGTATGAACCTGTGTTATTTTCTATCAAGTGTGAAGATGAGTCATATTGAGCAGAACAAACCTCTGTGTGACATTGAACCATAGTCATTCTAGAGTATCCCTTTCTGATTATGTACATAAGTAATGTGTAAACAAAGTTATATTTTTAAAAATTTATGCCATATTATGTATTTGTGTACAAATCATGCCAGCAACAGTCCATACATTTCTACTTACCATCTGATGTCCTCTATAAAAACCAGGTGGCAAAGACTCGCTATAGGACCCAATGCCCAGAGCATCACCTATATTATGAGAAATAAATATTATTATAACATTTTATCAATACTAACATGTTTGCACAATTCTCTACTTGTCATTTCCCTAGAGTTCACATCTATTGAAAATACTCCAGTGTAACTTCTATTATTTACCGTCTAAAGTGGCGGTTGATGACGTCTGCTCTGACATCAAGTCCCTCGTCCTGGAATTCCCCCTCTAGAACAGGATCATCCTCCTCATCTCTGAGGAGGTCTCTGTCCACCGGGACGGCCTGCAGCATCCCAGCCCGCTGTGCAATATTATGCAGGACGCTACAGGCTACAACGATCTTAGCCACCTTCTTTGGGTTGTACTGGAGTGCTCCTCCAGAACGGTCCAGGCACCTGAATCTCATCTTCAGGAGCCCGAACATCCTTTCAACCACCGCCCTGGTTCTCTTATGAGCCCTATTGTAGCGCTCCTCAGACACATCAGTTGGGCTACGCAAGGGGGTAATGAGCCAAGGCCGGCTCATGTACCCAGAATCACCTATAAATTTAGAACAGAACATAATTCAAACAGAATACTTAAACTAGTATATTGTTGTATAAATATATTTTTTAAAAACCATAATCCATATTAAAAGTTGTCAGAAACATAAAAAAAAAAAAAAAAATTATATCTAAATCTGTATCTAGCCATTTCATCGAAGACATGCTACATATGCGTATTTCTCCTAAACCAAACCTTGTGTAAAATGCTAACTACATGTTTACATTGCATTCTCTATATGAACACTTAAGGTAAGACATGCTACATATCTGCATTTCAATAAAACTAGACATTAGCAGAAATAGACAATGACAGGGTTAAATTGAATGAGATAATATCTTGCCATTTCATCTAAGACATGCTACATATGCGTATTTCTCCTAAACCAAACCTTGTGTAAAATGCTAACTACATGTTTACATTGCATTCTCTATATGAACACTTAAGGTAAGACATGCTACATATCTGCTTTTCAATAAAAATAGACATTAGCAGAAAAATACAATGACAGGGTTAAATTGCATGAGATAATATCTTGCCATTTCATCTAAGACATGCTACATATGCGTATTTCTCCTAAACCAAACCTTGTGTAAAATGCTAACTACATGTTTACATTGCATTCTCTATATGAACACTTAAGGTAAGACATGCTACATATCTGCATTTCAATAAAAATAGACATTAGCAGAAAAAGACAATGACAGGGTTAAATTGCATGAGATAATATATTGCCATTTCATCTAAGACATGCTACATATGCGTATTTCTCCTAAAACAAACCTTGTGTAAAATGCTAACTACATGTTTACATTGCATTCTCTATCTGAACACTTAAGGTAAGACATGCTACATATCTGCATTTCAATAAAAATAGACATTAGCGTCGGTAAATAACAAATGGTTAAATTTAATCCTATAGCTGAACATGACGCTAACAGTTAAAAAATACAGGGGCAATTGTCAAAATAATTAACCATGTTGTGCACAAATACTCACCAACGAGATAACCAGGGGGCATTTGTCTTTCCTCAAACTGTCTCCACAGGGACGACAGAGAGAGGATGCGGGCATCATGACAAGCACCTCCAAAATTCGCATACACATGCATAATCCTCATCCGTGCGTCACAAACATACTGCACGTTGAGGCTATGAAAATGTTTGCGATTTCTGAAGGGCAAGTCATCAATTGGAGCACGCAGCGCAATGTGGGTACAATCAATGGCTCCCAAGACATTGGGCAATTGAGCAATATCAAAGAATTCCCGCTTCAGGCGCCTCCAATCACCATCATTCTGTGGGAATCCTATGTATTGCTTACTGATACGTACCATGGCGTTCAGAAAGTTATCAAACACCCCAGAGAATGTACCTTGAGCCAGGCCATGCATGTACAGTTCTCCGGATTGAAAACTCCCGGAGGCCAGGACGTATAGACAGCTTAGCATCTTACTCATGGGGGGAACAGCAGTCCTTATTTGTATACGTGGCTCCAAATGAGGTTTAAGAAGCTCGTAAAGGCCAATGAGCTGTTCGCGATCGAGCCGATACTTATCAAAAACCTCAAAGTCACTCATGTTTTCCAAGGTGGGTCTCACCCTGTAGACACGAGGACCTCGAACCAGACGACCCCTTCGTCTCGGTCTGAGCCGCCGAGGCTGCCTGATTCGACCAACAGCTAGTTCGCCAATAGCACCACCAGCAGCGTCTACCATGTCATCGTCATCCATCTTTCAAAACAGCGTAACAAGGTAAGCACTTGATCTGATGTGGATCACAAGTGATGCATTGGCCATGTTGTTTGGGGGATTTATAGTACAATTAGTCCAATGGTAGTGAGTTTGTAATGATTGCTGATTGTATTCACCTGTTTGTATGTGAGCGGCGCGAATGCTTTCACAGTGGGCGTTTATTTGTTGTTTGCTGAAATGTTAGTTTCAAACAATGATTCTCAATGTGAAAGTGTCAAATATCACACATACAGTGCATGTTTGTAATGTTTGTTCATATGCGTAATCAATATTTCCTAAACGCGATGTTATAGTAACAAGCACACGTCCAGGCTAACATGAATGAAAGTGCATAGTTGTGTATAATGTGCATCGAATGTGATCGATCAATGTTGCTGCAATATTGTTTGTAAATGATAAAGGAACATCTGCCATCTGTAGGATTGTATATATAAGTTATTGCCGAGCTGTCAATATTGTATGCGTCCCTTTAAAATCGCAATAATAATTCAGAACTTCCCGTCTGCCATCTGTAGTATTATATATATAAGTGATTGCCGAGCTGTCAATATTGTACGCGTCCCTTTAAAATCGCAATAATAATTCCGAACTTCCCGTCTGCCATCTGTAGTATTGTATATATAAGTGATTGCCGAGCTGTAATATATTGTACGCGTCCCTTTCAAATCGCAATAATAATTCCGAAATTCCCGTCTGCCATCTGTAGTATTGTATATATAAGTGATTGCCGAGCTGTCAATATTGTATGCGTCCCTTTCAAATGGCACTAATACTGAATAACTTCCGGCTGTCATCTGTAGTATTGTATATATAAGTGATTGCCGAGATGTCAATATTGTATGCGTCCCTTTCAAATGGCACTAATACTGAATAACTTCCGGCTGTCATCTGTAGTATTGTATATATAAGTGATTGCCGAGATGTGAATATTGTACGCGTCCCTTTCAAATCGCACTAATACTGAATAACTTCCGGCTGTCATCTGTAGTATTGTATATATAAGTGATTGCCGAGATGTGAATATTGTACGCGTCCCTTTCAAATCGCACTAATACTGAATAACTTCCGGCTGTCATCTGTAGTATTGTATATATAAGTGATTGCCGAGATGTGAATATTGTACGCGTCCCTTTAAAATCGCAATAATAATTCCGAACTTCCCGTCTGTCATCTGTAGTATTATATATATAAGTGATTTTCGATCTGACGATATTGTATGCGTCCCATAAAAATTGCACGAATACTGAATAACTTCCGGCTGCCATCTGTAGTATTATATATATAATTGATGTGCGATCTGACAATATTTCTGAATTGTCCCATTGAAATCTCCATAATAATGCTGTTCAAAAGTGTGTTTTACGTATATGTTGTATTGTAGTATTGAGTGTTAAAGTTCCTAAAGGGGCGGTACAGTGGTGAATCTGTGATGTGTATGGTTGAATCTTGTAATGACGTCATGATATTATTAACCTGCCTATGTAGTTGTGAAATCCTCATTGTGTTGTTGTATTGTGCTACATTGTTATTGTGTGCTGAATAAAATCTAAATGTGTGCTTTGTGGTTGCGTGATGGGTGATGCGTGTTATGTACATGTACGTATATATTGTGATTGTGTCCCACATATGCTGACTTCTATATAGCGGTCTGGCATTGTTGTTCCTTCCCATAAAGTGACATCTGTAATCTGGTGTAATGATGTTCTTGTTGTAGGTAATTCCTAATGGTTTCTGGTGATGGAATCATGATGTTAAAAGTACAGTAAAATCCATATGTTGTGTTTTGTGATTCCTCGAGAGAATGTAATGTGTTTTTCCCCCATCATTTGAATGCACATGTATGAGTGAATGTTAAAAGTAATGTATGTGCATCCATGAGTGATCATGTGTTAAGCCTATGTAGATATGCAGTTGCTGCAAGCATATGAGTTGAATAACAGAAATGCAATAATAAAGGTAAATGAGAGATGTTTCCCATTGTGTAGTGTTTGTGAATCCAGAAATGTGTATTGAATTTTATTTTAATTGTAAATGTAATTTTATTGAAATAATAATGTGTTACTAGTGATGGGGATTTGTAGTTGATGTAATCTAAAAGTGTTAAAAATATTTATGGTGTGGTGAATATTTAATATTAAAAAACATAAATCCACCATAGGGAAATAGTCATTTCTTGATCTATTTATCATAGCTGGGTCTAACGCATAAAAGCATGTATTTTCTAGCGCTGGTATTTGGAGTTTTTCCGTCTACGCTATTTGCGTGCGTTAGGGAAATGAGGGTTTCGCGTGCACGAGCACGTCTTCCCAATAGAAGTCAATGGAGGCTCCAAAGATTTCTATATTTTTTTTTCTAAGACTGGTTTTCCTCGTAAAGTGAGTGACGTCATGAGCTTGTGTGAAAAAGTAACTAAATCGTGTTCTTTTTGTAATAAATAAATATTTTGTGTATGTAATGTGGTGTATATTGTTTGTATGCATCGATGAGTGTATGTTTGTGATAATGTTATTCGTTAGATGTAGGTATATGAGGGTCTTTTCCCGTATGTCCATGTAAGTCAATGGGAAAATGGATTTGTGTGGATTTTTTTCTAACACCCGAGATCTCGCAACTTTAATCCTTTGTATTTTAAAGAAAAAATAACAATTCCGAAAAATAAAGATAGTGTTGTGTTTGTATGAGTGTAAGTGTACTTTGTGTAATATTTGTTTTGTGATTCGTGGATGTTTTTTTGTGCGGTATATGTTTACTACTGGGTCTGAGGTGGCGGTAGAAAGTTGAGCGTTAGGTGTATTTTGAGTCGCGGTAAATAAACTCTAAATACCGGAGTGCGTAAAAAACCCGCGTTAGGAGCCTCTAACGCTGGTTTTGACGGCTACCGCCGAACTCTAAATCTAGGCCAAGGTGATTAAACAATTTCCTTTTTTGGTATAAAATACTTTTGTCTGCTCTCAGCAGAGCCAGGTGCAATCAAATCCGCTCAGTGAGTGAGAACGGAACTTATAAACCTTGTGGCGCTTAACATCCTCAGTTATTGTGAGACTGAACATGAAACCTGGTTAAAACCTTGCAGTAACAGTGAGTTGTGAGCTACTCTGACCAACAGAAACATATGGGAATTATATCCTTCTTAGCCGTCTACACGCATGGTTGCTAGATTTTTTTCATTGCAAGGTTCCCTCAGTCACCATTAAAAAGACACTGTGATAATGTGATCTATCTATATATTCCACAGATGGCAAAATAAATGAGACATACTAGATCTGTTGTAGCTCTGCTGTTCTGATGAAGGTTTAAAGTAATTAATAATGTGGTAACTCTGGTTTAGTGTATGGTAGATATTTAACCCACATTTTCCAGCATTAAAGGACCATGAAAATAATTTTTATTTATGTATTTGTAAACTATAAAGGTAACTAAAACAATTACGCACTGTATCACAAAACATCAGCAGTTCCTATATGATTTGCTAACCAAATATCCATTTTATTTATACTGAACACAGTAGCAGGGTTTAACCCCTTTGTTACCAGGAATTTTAGAGAAAACTTGGCCAAAATACTGTAGAATTGTTAGCATTTTTGCGATCTCTCCTTTTAACTAGAAATAGAGCCTTGTTTTTTTATTTACCTATCAAAAATATACATATTGTTTTTAGTAAAAATAAAATAATAAAAAAAACATGTTGCATGCCACCATTTGCCTCCAAATATGATAACATAAATAAAAATATTTTATAAGCTTTGTAGTTCTCACTGAAATTCTTTACATGCTACACAATTGGTTGTAAAATCTTCTATGAGAACCCTCTAACTTCCTAATCCTTCCCAAACAGCTTTCCAACCCTCCCTCTCTCAATGGTCACCATCATCTTAGGCACTGGCAGCTACCCAGGTTATAGGAATTATTATATTTTATTTATTTATTAATAAAAATATACTTTCTGTAGTGTAGGAGTCCCCCCTCGAAGCGATTGAGTGTAAGGCCCCCTTTTATTAACTCCTTTGCTACAGTATAGGGACCCATTCCTCCCTCTGTCCCCTTGACAATGGGCCACCCATCCGCCTCCCTCCTTCCCTCCCACACCTAGTTCCTAAGGACCGATTTCTCACTTGCTGCTAAACAAGGCAGTGGGGCTTATTTTCCGATCCTGAATTGGCCTGCATAATCCAGGGCAGCTGGGACCTGTATATTATTCAATATACAGAAAATATTGAATAAACAGAAGGTTTATATTTAATGAAAGTGTCCCAGAGCTTCAACCTAAATTACATAATAAAAAAACCCTACTGTAACTAGAGCCTCAGGTAACTTCTGACCTGTAGTATAGTCCTGGATTTTTGTTGCTGAATGAAATAGCAATTTAAAGATTCAAATAATTTGTAGTTAAAAAAAATCCTGATACTGATCTCTCTTGCTTGAAACTGTTCATGAGACAGATGAATCAAACTATTATAGTCGTAGCATAACTCGTATCAGCAGCCAGCGAACAAAAGAAAAGGTGAAGATGAAATTATTATATTTCATTTGATGCAGCAGGAAGGTTGATTTTGAGAACAAAAGTGAGCGCTGAAATAAATTCAAGAATTTATCAAGATCTCTAGCAACACAATTCTCTCTATTTCATATGCTGTGTTTTACAACTGATTCGCCAAATCTGGGGTGCTCTAGGACTTTTTGGAATTGCATCTCTGAGACAGAAAGGGACACTGAACCCAAATTTTTTTTTCGTGATTCAGATAGAGCTTGCAATTTTAAGCAACTTTCTAATTTACTCCTATTATCAATTTTTCTTCGTTCTTTTGCTATCTTTATTTGAAAAATAAGGCATCTAAGTTTTTTTGTTCAGGACTCTGGACAGCACTTTTTTATTGGTGGATGAACTTATCCACCAATCAGCAAGAACAACCCAGGTTGTTCACTAAAAATGGGCCGGCATCTAAACTTACATTCTTTCATTTCAAATAAAGTTACCAAGAGAATGAAGAAAATGTGATAATAGGAGTGTTACGGTACCAACAGGATACCAAGGATTAATACCAGATGAACAATGTCCTGAATAGGGAATCAGCAATTCACAACCCCAATCAGTTCCCCCCTCAAACATGAGACCAGGCTCCACATTTCAGGTTTAAAAAAGAATGACATTTATTAAAAGGCTATGCCTAGTATTTATACAGGTTTGACCCCAGATGGGGGGGTTGAAAGACTGTTGTACATTAGATGGAGGGAACATGCCCTTTGACATGATACAATAGAATACCTTGCTCAAGCTGATAACAACTTGAACACAAGACACACACTTGGCTTTTCTTATCACTGAGGAGTCTGCTCTCTAGATGTGATTAAACAATGGAATGTTTATTACTTAAACGTAATTATAGCACACAATAGCTGAGGCCAGCAAACCTGTCTTTAGAAATTAGCTTCTTAAAGCTAAACACAGTTAACTCCTTCAGTCCTGACAGAAGGGTCTGTCACATAGCTCCCCCCTTGTGGAACACTCCGGCAGACCCGGCTTGACCCTTTGGCGGGTCAACCTGGGGATGACCGGACTAGGAGGTGGTAGGCATGTCAGTTTGCGGGCATCCGTATACTCATCTGCCAAGCGAGCCGCTTCATGCAGGGTGGAGGGTTTACGGTCCCGAACCCACTCTCGAACTCCTGCGGGTAACTTGTCGAAGCAATGTTCCAACAGGAATAGCTGCAGCACCTCTTCCCCAGATACGGCTTGGCACCCCGCTATCCAGTGAGCTGCTGTGCGGTGCACCTTACATGCCCACTCAAGGTAGGAATCTCCAGCTAATTTAACAGTGTCTCTGAACCGCCTCCGGTATGCCTCCGGTGTAAGCGCATACCTGGAGAGCAGAGCCTCTTTTACAGTATTATAATCCCCGACTTCCTCATCTGGAATGGCCCGAAAAGCCTCACTGGCCCGGCCGGATAATTTTCCGGATAATATCATGACCCAGTCCTCTGCAGGTACCTTGTGTAGTGCACATTGCCTCTCAAAATCCGCAAGGTAACCATCAATCTCTCCTTCTGTTTCCAGGAAGTTTTTAAAAGCTGCAAAATTTACTTTTCCCTTTTCCCCTGGGTTTGCTGTGATTTGGGCTGCTGCAGCGCCGCTTTGGCGAAGTAGGTTGGCCTCCACAGCAGCTATGACCCGGTCGATAATTTCCGCAGATGGGTTGGGGCCATAATATGCCAGTCTTATTTTAACCGCCCGATCAAACCTTGCTTCTTCAGGGGTTCTGTCAGATATGCTGGGCCCATTGGTTCCTTCTGTCCCTGGTACTCTTTCCATCTTAGTCAGTATTGTAATAATCCCCTTCTTCCTGAGGTTACTGGCTTGTGTAGTTGCTCTTCTGGGCGATAAGGTTCATTCCGTCGCTTGCCACCAATTGTTACGGTACCAACAGGATACCAAGGATTAATACCAGATGAACAATGTCCTGAATAGGGAATCAGCAATTCACAACCCCAATCAGTTCCCCCCTCAAACATGAGACCAGGCTCCACATTTCAGGTTTAAAACAGAATGACATTTATTAAAAGGCTATGCCTAGTATTTATACATGTTTGACCCCAGATGGGGGGGTTGAAAGACTGTTGTACATTAGATGGAGGGAACATGCCCTTTGACATGATACAATAAAATACCTTGCTCAAGCTGATAACAACTTGAACACAAGACACACACTTGGCTTTTCTTATCACTGAGGAGTCTGCTCTCTAGATGTGATTAAACAATGGAATGTTTATTACTTAAACGTAATTATAGCACACAATAGCTGAGGCCAGCAAACCTGTCTTTAGAAATTAGCTTCTTAAAGCTAAACACAGTTAACTCCTTCAGTCCTGACAGAAGGGTCTGTCACAAGGAGTAAAATAGAAAGTTGCTTAAAATTTCATGCTCTATCTGAATCACGAAAGAAAAAAAATTGGGTTCAGTGTCCCTTTAATAATCCTTTGAATTTTCTAACTATTCTTGCATTTCTTCCATTTTGTCATTTGGTATTTGTCATTTGAAATTGAAAGGAAAAAAGTTTCTGGTAAGATAATGTTTTAGAGCAGAGATCTTAGTGATCTTAGTAAATCTAGAATATATAAATAAATATATATATTTATATATATGAAATTTACAGTGGCCCAGTGCTCCTGGACGACTTAAAAATTGCAGTGGATGACCTCACCTGAGGAAGGTGCGTGACCCTGAAACGTGTATTGATAACGTATACACAAGTCTGGCCAGGCAAGTGTTTGCAGTTGTATTCGCTCTATATCTGGAATATCTATATTATTTTTTATTCTGGTTTTTACTTTGTTTTTATAAAACAAATGTACGTACTGTTTATTGTATCACTGCGCGTTATCAACTAAGACACCCTTTAAGCTTATATACGTACGTAATAGTTAAAAGACGCCACAAAGCGTCTGTTAGAAAATGTGTTAGGTTTTAAACAACTAAAACATTTTGGCATCAGTTTGAAATGTAACAAAACAACTATACACCAACGTATAACTAATGGACAATAACTTTATGTTTATATTGTATGCAAGATACATTTTTAATGTTTTAAAAGTTTTTTACTTTATGTGATTTGACAATAAAGTGATTTGGAATTGTAATACACTGTGTATTTGAGATTAGTACTGGCTGTATACAGCGCTGTTTATGCATCTTTTCACAATTTTTTTTTCTAGAAAACAGCTGCAGTTCAGCATTATTAAGAGATAAGAGTTATAGGGGCCAAATTATCAAGCTATCATGCTGAACACATCTGGTGAGTCAATAGCAAGAGGAATATGTGTAAAACCACCAGGGGCGTATTTAGGTTTTGTGCTGCCCTAGGCACTCAAAATTCTGCTGCCCCCCCACCACCCCAGGTTTAAGGCATTTTTTAGACATAATATTTTTGGGGCAGGGTGTAACAAATTTAAAAAATAATGTATTTTTAAGTAGATGTTCATCAGGGCTTGAATTGACTATCCTTCACTGTATGATAGTTTGTCATTAGGTAGTTGTTTAACCTTAAACATCTTCTTTGGTGATTGACAGTTATTTAAGCAAAATATCTGCTTGGATAACTATGTAATGAATATACAAACTGGCCTTTAAAAGTACTTAAAAAATACAACAGTAGTTATGATAGGTTTAGGAATTGTATCCTAGGGGATAAAGTCACATGATACAATCATAATAAAGTATATACTTGTATTGTTTCTGAATATTAAATGCATACAACATACTTTCAGTTGTGTCACATAGTTGTATAGATTCAGCAATAAATACTTATTCTTTGCATGTATGACAGATAGACAAACAGTAAATGTACAAGTATTTAGTGACTAATCCGTTTAAGTATTTGAATGCCTAATGAAGATGTATTGAAGGGAGAAAGGCATATGCTGTTTCACAGTGGTCACGTTGTAGTGCACACTGCACTGTGTAGTCTGTGTGAGTCTCAATCACGCGGTGGAGACAGGAAGAATACCGCATTCCCTCTCAGTCCAGGCCAGGCTGCGCAAGTGAGCTCCGCCTCCACTGTACAATCGCATGCGCATCCACATACAATCCCATAGGACAGCAATAGCTGGGCCAGCCCTTTAAGTCATTTGTAATTGGTTGATTTAGCCACCCGGTCCTGAGTTCAGTAGAGTGGCCCTAGGGACTCAAAATTCTGCTGCCCCTTAAAAATCTGCCTCCCTAGGCACCGGCCTCTTTGGCATATGCCTTAATACGCCCCTGAAAACCACCAGTCAGCAGCTAGCTCCCAGTATTGCATTACTGTTCCTGAGTTTACCTATGTATGTTTTTGAACAAAGAATACCAAGAGAACAAAAATAAATTTATTAAAATGAGTAAAATAGAAATTCTCTTCAAATTGCATGTTCTATTGGAGCTGTGAACATTTAATTTTGACTTTAAATTTTATAATATAATTAAATGAGTTGGAAATAGAATATTCTCCCATTAATTCCTTAATGTCAAATTAGGCTAAGCATTTCTATGGAATTCTGGGGCTTTCTGATTGACATTTAAAGGGACACTGTACCCAAAAAATTTCTTTCGTGATTCAGATTGAGCATGAAATTTTAAGCAACTTTCTAATTTACTCCGATTATCAAATTTTCTTCATTCTCTTGGTATCTTTATTTGAAATGCAAGAATGTAAGTTTAGAAGCCAGCCCATTTTTGGTGAACAACCTGGGTTTTCCTTGCTGATTGGTGGATAAACTCATCCACCAATAAAAAAGTGCTGTCCAGAGTACTGAAACCAAAAAAAGCTTAGATGCCTTCTTTTTCAAATAATGATAGCAAGAGAACGAAGAAAATTTGATAATAGGAGTAAATTAGAAAGTTGCTTAAAATTGCATGCTCTTTCTGAATTACAAAAGAAAAAATTTGGGTTCAGTGTCCCTTTAACAACACTGGCCTCTGTAGATTCTCCTTTACAATGGAAACATATTTTTAAACATATTCTGTTGTGTTGTATATCATTTACTAACACAAAATACCACTTACAGCAATTATGGAAGTATCTTGCTTCTTGTTACTATCTGCTTGAGTGACAATAAATGCATAAATATATCTCTACATCTGCAACAAAGTTACATACAATAGCAATCAAGTGCCATAGTATCCGGAAGACATTCAGTGCCCTATGATTCTGTCATCAGGAAACTTGTGTACTGATAGCTGACATTTTTTTTTCTTAAAGCTCACATAAGTTTTATATTTTATGATCCACTGCTAGAAAGAAACCTTGTACCATAATTATACCGTCTAATTTTTTTAATTATTAAATACATAGTCAGAAATAAGCATTTTTTTAACACCTGCCAGTTGTAGAGTTGCCAGCTGTTCTCAAAAAAAATACTGGGCTACCTGTTGGTGACTGGGCACGATGGTAGATGGGATAACAAAATGCCTCCAGCAGAAGATGTCTTAGCCCTCACCATGTATAATTTTCACAACTGAACAGTCATTTTACCCCTTGGTTGCCAGTAACATACAAATCAGTTTTACCTTTTTGACAGCCAGTAACACACATACACAGAAGTGATTTGACCCCCTTGACTGTTGAGGCATAGTGGGCCTTTTACATTTAGCTAACACACAGGAACTTTAAGTGTCCAGTTGAATACTGGACTCCTGGCAACCCAAGCTAGGTGCAATGAATTGCCGCTCTTGAGAAGCACATGGTACATATCTACCAATCACTGGCCATGTCCTGCTCAAGCACAGCACAGGACAACAATCCTAAACAATGAAGTACAATATTTTCTTCTATAAAAGACTCCATGTTTCCTAAAATGTTCCTGTTCCATAAAACAACAATTCATATTTGTTACTGAACCTCTCATTTGAAGCAGGGATAGAAGAATGACAATAATGATGCTTCTTATAAGGATATAAGGACATGAAACTTAAAAAAATATTTCCTGATTTAGATAGAGCATACCATTTTAAAGTAGTTTTCAGTTTACCTCTACTATCAAATTTACTTCATTTTCTTGGTAGCTTTGTTGAAAAGCAGGTAGGTAGTCTCAGGAATGTGCCCATGTCTGGAACACTAGATGGCAGCAGTGTTTACAGCTGCACAGTGTTGCAGACACGTGCCTACTACCTACCTAGGTATGCTTTTCAACAAAGAATACCATGAAAAAAAAAAATTCATAATAGTAAATGGGGAACTTTTTATTTTTGCTAATTGTATGCTCTGTCTGAATAACAGAAAAACAACAAAAATTGTCCCTTTAACTGCCCATAAAGGTTTGTATGCAATCATTTTATCTACACTCCTTAGATGCTCATGAAACGCTCCAATATTTTGTAAAACTCAAAAAGGGCAGGGTGCTGTGATCAATAAAGGGGTGTAGACGACTCAATACAGGGGTGTAGACTAATCACTATAGGGTGTAGTCTAATCAATACAGGGGTGTAGTCAAATCAGTACATGGGTGTAGTCTGATCTGTACAATGATGGGGTGAAGTCTAATCAGTACAGGGGTGTAGTCTAATCAGTACAGGGGTGTAGTCTAATCAGTACAGGGGTGTAGTCTAATCAGTACAGGTGTGTAGTCTGATCAGTACAGGGGTGTAGTCTGTTCAGTACAGGGGTGTAGTCTGATCAGTACAGGTGTGTAGTCTGATCAGTACAGGGGTGTAGTCTAATCAGTACAGGGGTGTAGTATGATCTGTACAAGGATGGGGTGAAGTCTAATCAGTACTGGGGTGTAGTCTGATCAGTACAGGGGTGTAGTCTCGTCAGTACAGGGGTGTAGTCTGATCAGTACAGGGGTGTAGTCTGATCAGTACAGGGGTGTAGTCTAATCAGTACAGGGGTGTAGTCTAATCAGTACAGGGGTGTAGTATGATCTGTACAAGGATGGGGTGAAGTCTAATCAGTACTGGGGTGTAGTCTGATCCGTACAGGGGTGTAGACTAATCAGTACAGGGTGTAGTCTGATCTGTACAAGGATGGGGTGAAGTCTAATCAGTACTGGGGTGTAGTCTGATCAGTACAGGGGTGTAGTGTAATCAGTACAGGGGTGTAGTCTGATCTGTACAAGGATGGGGTGAAGTCTAATCAGTACTGGGGTGTAGTCTGATCAGTACAGGGGTGTAGTCTAATCAGTACAGGGTGTAGTCTGAACTGTACAAGGATGGGGTGTAGTCTAATCAGTACTGGGGTGTAGTCTGATCAGTACAGGGGTGTAGTCTAATCAGTAAAGGGGTGTAGTCTGATCTGTACAAGGATGGGGTGAAGTCTAATCAGTACTGGGGTGTATTCTGATCAGTACAGGGGTGTAGTCTAATCAGTACAGGGTGTAGTCTGATCTGTACAAGGATGGGGTGAAGTCTAATCAGTACAGGGGTGTAGTCTGATTAGTACAGGGATGGGGTGAAGTGTAATCAGCATAGGGGTGTAGTCTGATCTGTACAGGGATGGGGTGAAGGGTAATCAGTACAGGGGTGTAGTCTGAACTGTACAGGGATGGGGTGAAGTCTAATCCGTACAGGGGTGTAGTCTAATCTGTACAGGGATAGGGTGAAATCTAATCAGTACAAGGGTGTAGTCTGCTCTGTACAGGGAGGAGTGAAGCCTAATCAGTACAGGGGTGTGGTCTAATCAGTAAATAATAATAATAACTAGTATTTATATAGCGCCTTTCTCCCAGTGGGACTCAAAGTGCCTTTTCATTGCTCGCTCTCGGAATTAACCAAATCGGCAGCTGAATAGTAATAGTTGTTATTATGGATGTAGTCTAATCAATAAAGGGGTGTAATCTAATCAATACAGGGGTGTAGTCTAATCGATACAGGGGTGCAGTCTAATCAATACATGTATGTAGTCTGATCTGTACAGGGATGGGGTTAAGTCTAATCAATACAGGGGTGTAGTCTAATCAGTACATGTATGTAGTCTGATCTGTACAGGGATGGAATGAAGTCTAATTAGTACAGGGGTGTAGTCTAATCAGTACATTTATGTAGTCTGATCTGTATAGGGATGGGGTGAAGTCTAATTAGTACAGGGGTGTAGTCTAATCAGTACATGTATGTAGTCTGATCTGTATAGGGAGGGGGTGAAGTCTAATCAGTACCGGGGTGTAGTCTAATCAGTAAATATATGTAGTCAGATCTGTACAGGGATGTAATGAATTCTAATTAGTACATCTATGTAGTCAGATCTGTTTAGGGATGGGGTGAAGTCTAAACAGTACAGGGGTGTAGTCTAATCTGTACAGGGATGGGGTGCAGTCGAATCAATACAGGGGTGCAGTCTAATCAGTACATGTATGTAGTCAGATCTGTACAGGGATGGGGTGAAGTCTAATCAGTACAGGGGTGTATTCTGATCTGTACAGGGATGGGGTGAAGTCTAAGAAGTACATGGATGTATTCTGATCTGTACAGGGATGGGGTGAAATCTAATCAGTACAGGGGCGGAGTCTAATCAGTACATATATGTAGTCAGATCTGTACAGGGATAAGGTGAAGTCTAATTAGTAAAGTGGTGTAGTCTAATCAGTACATGTATGCAGTCTGACCTGTACAGGGATAGGGTGAAGTCTGATCTGTATGGGGATGGGGTGAAGTCTGATCTGTACAGGGATGGGGTGAAGTCTAATCAGTACATGTATGTTGTATGATCTGTACAGGGATGGGGTGATGTCTAATCAGTACCGGGGTGTAGTCTAATCAGTACGGGGATGTAGTCTGATCTGTACAGGAATGGGGTGAAGTCTAATCAGTACAGGGGTATAGTCTGATCTGTACAGGGGTGTAGTTGGATCAGTGCAGGGGTGTAGTCTAATCAGTACATGTATGTAGTCTGATCTGTATAGGGAGAGGTGAAGTCTAATCAGTACAGAGGTGTAGTTGGATCAGTGCAGGGGTGTAGTCTAATCAGTACATGTATGTAGTCAGATCTGTATAGGGAGAGGTGAAGTCTAATCAGTAGAGGGGTGTAGTTGGATCAGTGCAGGGGTGTAGTCTAATCAGTACATGTATGTAGTCGGATCTGTACAGGGAGAGGTGAAGTCTAATCAGTACAGGGGTGTAGTTGGATCAGTGCAAGTGTGTAGATTTATAGGTACATCTCACATTGTATTTTATAAGCCACAAATAGTTTATGTATATTATAGATGAATGTTTGATGTAAATGCTGTAATCTCTTATACAGGACTTGAAAACATAATTTATGTAAGAACTTACCTGATAAATTCATTTCTTTCATATTAGCAAGAGTCCATGAGCTAGTGGCGTATGGGATATACATTCCTACCAGGAGGGGCAAAGTTTCCCAAACATCAAAATGCCTATAGAGGGAGTGCAGAATTATTAGGCAAATTAGTATTTTGACCACATAATCCTCTTTATGCATGTTGTCTTACTCCAAGCTGTATAGGCTCGAAGGCCTACTACCAATTAAGCATATTAGGTGATGTGCATCTCTGTAATGAGAAGGGGTGTGGTCTAATGACATCAACACCCTATATCAGGTGTGCATAATTATTAGGCAACTTCCTTTCCTTTGGCAAAATGGGTCAAAAGAAGGACTTGACAGGCTCAGAAAAGTCAAAAATAGTGAGATATCTTGCAGAGGGATGCAGCACTCTTAAAATTGCAAAGCTTCTGAAGCGTGATCATCGAACAATCAAGCGTTTCATTCAAAATAGTCAACAGGGTCGCAAGAAGCGTGTGGAAAAACAAAGGCGCAAAATAACTGCCCATGAACTGAGAAAAGTCAAGCGTGCAGCTGCCAAGATGCCACTTGCCACCAGTTTGGCCATATTTCAGAGCTGTAACATCACTGGAGTGCCCAAAAGCACAAGGTGTGCAATACTCAGAGACATGGCCAAGGTAAGAAAGGCTGAAAGACGACCACCACTGAACAAGACACACAAGCTGAAACGTCAAGACTGGGCCAAGAAATATCTCAAGACTGATTTTTCTAAGGTTTTATGGACTGATGAAATGAGAGTGAGTCTTGATGGGCCAGATGGATGGGCCCGTGGCTGGATTGGTAAAGGGCAGAGAGCTCCAGTCCGACTCAGACGCCAGCAAGGTGGACGTGGAGTACTGGTTTGGGCTGGTATCATCAAAGATGAGCTTGTGGGGCCTTTTCGGGTTGAGGATGGAGTCAAGCTCAACTCCCAGTCCTACTGCCAGTTTCTGGAGGACACCTTCTTCAAGCAGTGGTACAGGAAGAAGTCTGCATCCTTCAAGAAAAACATGATTTTCATGCAGGACAATGCTCCATCACACGCGTCCAAGTACTCCACAGCATGGCTGGCAAGAAAGGGTATAAAAGAAGAAAATCTAATGACATGGCCTCCTTGTTCACCTGATCTGAACCCCATTGCGAACCTGTGGTCCATCATCAAATGTGAGATTTACAAGGAGGGAAAACAGTACACCTCTCTGAACAGTGTCTGGGAGGCTGTGGTTGCTGCTGCACGCAATGTTGATGGTGAACAGATCAAAACACTGACAGAATCCATGGATGGCAGGCTTTTGAGTGTCCTTGCAAAGAAAGGTGGCTATATTGGTCACTGATTTGTTTTTGTTTTGTTTTTGAATGTCAGAAATGTATATTTGTGAATGTTGAGATGTTATATTGGTTTCACTGGTAAAAATAAATAATTGAAATGGGTATATATTTGTTTTTTGTTAAGTTGCCTAATAATTATGCACAGTAATAGTCACCTGCACACACAGATATCCCCCTAAAATAGCTATAACTAAAAACAAACTAAAAATTACTTCCAAAACTATTCAGCTTTCATATTAATGAGTTTTTTGGGTTCATTGAGAACATGGTTGTTGTTCAATAATAAAATAAATCCTCAAAAATACAACTTGCCTAATAATTCTGCACTCCCTGTAAATACACCCCTCACCACACCCACAAATCAGTTTAACGAATAGCCAAGAAGTGGGGTGATAAGACAAAAGTGCGAAAGCATAAAAAAATAAGGAATTGGAATAATTGTGCTTTATACAAAAAAATCATAACCACCACAAAAAGGGTGGGCCTCATGGACTCTTGCTAATATGAAAGAAATGAATTTATCAGGTAAGTTCTTACATAAATTATGTTTTCTTTCATGTAATTAGCAAGAGTCCATGAGCTAGTGACGTATGGGATAATGACTACCCAAGATGTGGATCTTCCACGCAAGAGTCACTAGAGAGGGAGGGATAAAATAAAGATAGCCAATTCCGCTGAAAATAATCCACACCCAAAATAAAGTTTAAATCTTATAATGAAAAAAACTGAAATTATAAGCAGAAGAATCAAACTGAAACAGCTGTCTGAAGTACTTTTCTACCAAAAACTGCTTCAGAAGAAGAAAACACATAAAAATGGTAGAATTTAGTAAAAGTATGCAAAGAAGACCAAGTTGCTGCTTTGCAAATCTGATCAACCGAAGCTTCATTCCTAAACGCCCAGGAAGTAGAAACAGACCTAGTAGAATGAGCTGTAATCCTTTGAGGCGGAGTTTTACCCGACTCGACATAAGCATGATGAATTAAAGATTTCAACCAAGATGCCAAAGAAATGGCAGAGGCCTTCTGACCTTTCCTAGAACCGGAAAAGATAACAAATAGACTAGAAGTCTTTCGGAAATTCTTAGTAGCTTCAACATAATATTTCAAAGCTCTAACTACATCCAAAGAATGCAATGATCTCTCCTTAGAATTATTAGGATTAGGACATAATGAAGGAACCACAATTTCTCTACTAATGTTGTTAGAATTCACAACCTTAGGTAAAAATTTAAAAGAAGTTCGCAACACCGCCTTATCCTGATTAAAAATCAGAAAAGGAGACTCACAAGAAAGAGCAGATAATTCAGAAACTCTTCTAGCAGAAGAGATGGCCAAAAGAAACAAAACTTTCCAAGAAAGTAATTTAATGTCCAGTGAATGCATAGGTTCAAGCGGAGGAGCTTGAAGAGCCCCCAGAACCAAATTCAAACTCCAAGGAGGAGAAATTGACTTAATAACAGGTTTTATACGAACCAAAGCTTGTACAAAACAATGAATATCAGGAAGAATAGCAATCCTTCTGTGAAAAAGAACAGAAAGAGCAGAGATTTGTCCTTTCAAGGAACTTGCAGACAAACCTTTATCCAAACCATCCTGAAGAAACTGTAAAATTCTCGGAATTCTAAAAGAATGCCAGGAAAAATGATGAGAAAGACACCAAGAAATATAAGTCTTCCAGACTTACGAGCCTGTAACATAGTATTAATCACAGAGTCAGAGAAACCTCTTTGACTAAGAATCAAGCGTTCAATCTCCATACCTTTAAATTTAAGGATTTGAGATCCTGATGGTAAAAAGGACCTTGCGACAGAAGGTCTGGTCTTAATGGAAGAGTCCACAGTTGGCAAGAAGCCATCCGGACAAGATCCGCATACCAAAACCTGTGAGGCCATGCTGGAGCCACCAGCAGAACAAACGAGCATTCCTTCAGAATCTTGGAGATTACTCTTGTAAGAAGAACTAGAGGCGGAAAGATATAGGCAGGATGATACTTCCAAGGAAGTGACAATGCATCCACTGCTTCCGCCTGAGGATCCCTGGATCTGGACAGATACCTGGGAAGTTTCTTGTTTAGATGAGAAGCCATCAGATCTATTTCTGGGAGTCCCCACATTTGAACAATCTGAAGAAATACCTCTGGGTGAAGAGACCATTCGCCCGGATGTAACGTTTGGCGACTGAGATAATCCGCTTCCCAATTGTCTATACCTGGGATATGAACCGCAGAGATTAGACAGGAGCTGGATTCCGCCCATACCAGTATTCGAGATACTTCTTTCATAGCCAGAGGACTGTGAGTCCCTCCTTGATGATTGATATATGCCACAGTTGTGACATTGTCTGTCTGAAAACAAATGAACGATTCTCTCTTTAGAAGAGGCCATGACTGAAGAGCTCTGAAAATTGCACAGAGTTCCAAAATATTGATTGGTAATCTCACCTCCTGAGATTCCCAAACCCCTTGTGCTGTCAGAGACCCCCAAACAGCTCCCCAACCTGTCAGACTTGCATCTGTTGAAATCACAGTCCAGGTCGGAAGAACAAAAGAAGCCCCCTGAACTAAACGATGGTGATCTGTCCACCACGTCAGAGAGTGTCGTACAATCGGTTTTAAAGATATTAATTGAGATATCTTTGTGTAATCCCTGCACCACTGGTTCAGCATACAGAGCTGAAGAGGTCGCATGTGAAAACGAGCAAAGGGGACCGCGTCCGATGCAGCAGTCATAAGACCTAGAATTTCCATGCATAAGGCTACCGAAGGGAATGATTGAGACTGAAGGTTTCGACAAGCTGAAATCAATTTTAGACGTCTCTTGTCTGTCAGAGACAGAGTCATGGACACTGAATCTATCTGGAAACCTAAAAAGGTTACCCTTGTCTGAGGAATTAATGAACTTTTCGGTAAATTGATCCTCCAACCATGATCTTGAAGAAACAACACAAGTCGATTCGTATGAGATTCTGCTAAATGTGAAGACTAAGCAAGTACCAAGATATCGTCCAAATAAGGAAATACCACAATACCCTGTTCTCTGATTACAGACAGAAGGGCACCGAGAACCTTTGTAAAAATTCTTGGAGCTGTTGCTAGGCCAAACGGCAGAGCCACAAACTGGTAATGCTTGTCTAGGAAAGAGAATCTCAGAAACTGATAGTGATCTGGATGAATCGGAATATGAAGATATGCATCCTGTAAATCTATTGTGGACATATAATGCCCTTGCTGAACAAAAGGCAGAATAGTCCTTATAGTTACCATTTTGAATGTTGGTATCCTTACATAACGATTCAATATTTTTAGATCCAGAACTGGTCTGAAGGAATTCTCCTTCTTTGGTACAATGAAGAGATTTGAATAAAACCCCAGCCCCTGTTCCAGAACTGGAACTGGCATAATTACTCCAGCCAACTCTAGATCTGAAACACATTTCAGAAATGCTTGAGCCTTCGCTGGATTTATTGGGACACGTGAAAGAAAAAATCTCTTTGCAGGAGGCCTTATCTTGAAGCCAATTCTGTACCCGTCTGAAACAATGTTCTGAATCCAAAGATTGTGAATTGAATTGATCCAAATTTCTTTGAAAAAACGTAATCTGCCCCCTACCAGCTGGGCTGGAATGAGGGTCGCACCTTCATGTGGACTTGGGAGCTGGCTTTGGTTTTCTAAAAGGCTTGGATTTATTCCAGACTGGAGATGGTTTCCAAACTGATACCGCTCCTGAGGGTGAAGGATCAGGCTTTT
Source organism: Bombina bombina (assembly GCF_027579735.1). NCBI lineage: Eukaryota > Metazoa > Chordata > Amphibia > Anura > Bombinatoridae > Bombina > Bombina bombina. Next base: position 248,992,006 of record NC_069503.1, read on the forward strand.
GTTCCTTATTGTGACGAACGGAACGAAAACGATTATTAGACCTAAATTTACCTTTAGATTTTTTATCCTGTGGTAAAAAAGTTCCTTTCCCTCCAGTAACAGTTGAGATAATAGAATCCAACTGAGAACCAAATAATTTATTACCCTGGAAAGAAAGGGAAAGCAAAGTTGACTTAGAAGACATATCAGCATTCCAAGTTTTAAGCCACAAAGCTCTTCTAGCTAAAATAGCTAGAGACATATACCTGACATAAACCCTAATGATATCAAAGATGGCATCACAAATAAAGTTATTAGCATGTTGAAGAAGATTAACAATGCTATGAGAATTATGATCTGTTACTTGTTGCGCTAAAGCTTCTAACCAAAAAGTTGAAGCTGCAGCAACATCCGCTAAAGATATAGCAGGTCTAAGAAGATTACCTGAACATAAGTAAGCTTTTCTTAGAAAGGATTCAATCTTCCTATCTAAAGGATCCTTAAAGGAAGTACTATCTGCCATAGGAATAGTAGTACGTTTAGCAAGAGTAGAGACAGCCCCATCAACTTTAGGGATTTTGTCCCAAAATTCTAATCTGTCAGATGGCACAGGATATAATTGCTTAAAACGTTTAGAAGGAGTAAATGAATTACCCAAATTATTCCATTCCCTGGAAATTACTTCAGAAATAGCATCAGGGACAGCAAAGACTTCTGGAATAACTACAGGAGATTTAAAAACCTTATTTAAACGTTTAGATTTAGTATCAAGAGGACCAGAATCCTCTATTTCTAATGCAATTAAAACTTCTTTAAGTAAAGAACGAATAAATTCCATCTTGAATAAATATGAAGATTTATCAGCATCAACCTCTGAAACAGAGTCCTCTGAACCAGAAGAATCATTATCAGAATCAGAATGATGATGTACATTTAAAAATTCATCTGAAAAATGAGAAGTTTTAAAAGACCTTTTACGTTTACTAGAAGGAGGAATAACAGACATAGCCTTCTTAATGGATTTAGAAACAAAATCTCTTATATTAACAGGAACACTCTGAGTATTAGATGTTGATGGAACAACAACAGGTAATGTAACATTACTAAAGGAAATATTATCTGCATTAACAAGTTTGTCATGACATTCATTACAAACAACAGCTGGAGGAACAGATACCACAAGTTTACAGCAGATACACTTAACTTTGGTAGATCCAGCACCAGGCAGCGATTTTCCAAAAGTATCTTCTGACTCGGGGTCAACCTGGGACATCTTGCAATATGTAATAGAAAAAACAACATATAAAGCAAAATTGATCAAATTCCTTAAATGACAGTTTCAGGAATGGGAAAAAATGCCAGTGAACAAGCATCTAGCAACCAGAAGCAATAAATAATGAGACTTAAATAATGTGGAGACAATAGTGACGCCCATATTTTTTAGCGCCAAAAAAGACGCCCACATTATTTGGCGCCTAAATGCTTTTGGCGCCAAAAATGACGCCACATCCAGAACGCCGACACTTTTGGCGCAAAAAAACGTCAAAAATGACGCAACTTCCGGCGACACGTATGACGCCGGAAACAGAAAAAAAAAATTTGCGCCAAAAAAGTCCGCGCCAAGAATGACGCAATAAAATGAAGCATTTTCAGCCCCCGCGAGCCTAATAGCCCACAGGGAAAAAGTCAAATTTTTTAAGGTAAGAAAAAAATTGATTAATTCATATGCATTATCCCAAATATGAAACTGACTGTCTGAAATAAGGAACGTTGAACATCCTGAGTCAAGGCAAATAAATGTTTGAACACATATATTTAGAACTTTATATAAAAGTGCCCAACCATAGCTTAAGAGTGTCACAGAAAATAAGACTTACTTACCCCAGGACACTCATCTACATGTAGTAGAAAGCCAAACCAGTACTGAAACGAGAATCAGTAGAGGTAATGGTATATATAAGAGTATATCGTCGATCTGAAAAGGGAGGTAAGAGATGAATCTCTACGACCGATAACAGAGAACCTATGAAATAGACCCCGTAGAAGGAGATCATTGAATTCAAATAGGCAATACTCTCTTCACATCCCTCTGACATTCACTGCACGCTGAGAGGAAAACCGGGCTCCAACCTGCTGCAGAGCGCATATCAACGTAGAATCTAGCACAAACTTACTTCACCACCTCCATAGGAGGCAAAGTTTGTAAAACTGAATTGTGGGTGTGGTGAGGGGTGTATTTATAGGCATTTTGAGGTTTGGGAAACTTTGCCCCTCCTGGTAGGAATGTATATCCCATACGTCACTAGCTCATGGACTCTTGCTAATTACATGAAAGAAATTTAAAACAATAATTCTCTCTGGCTCTGCTGAGCTTTCGACAACACCTCCAAGTAGCCCAGTCTGACTAAAACTACAAAGGGGCACAAACTCATAATTACAAAAAATAAATAAATAAAAATAAAACACAAGACAACCCCAAAGACAATTAGTTGTCCTAAAACTAAAGTCCTGAATCTGTGTAGATACAGAATAATAAAAAATAGGATTATAGTCAGAATTACTTTTTGGAACATTTGTCAAAACATCTTTTAATCTCACATCCCCCGTATTTAATTAGTCCTGTGATTTGCCATTATTAGTACATCATTGCTTTTTTCCAGTGGGACATATTTCATGAAACTATTCCCATGGTCCAAATTTTAAGAAGTTAATGATCAGTATTGCTTAACTTGAAATATTTTCTTTTGACAAAACTGAGGCGAAGTTAAGGAATGTGTATAAATACACATTATCAGTGTTCTGCTGCAGCCGGCTTTTAGGTGAGAGGTAACCAAAACCACAAGACTCAATCGCTAATATTCGTTAAAAATAAAATGCTGTCTCATTAAAACAACTTGTTTTTTTTTTAAAAATTCTTAAAATTCTTCCTTTTACTATACAAAGGGGTTAAACTTATAGTCAATGTCACCCTAGTCCTTACCCCTTCTGCTTCTGAAGATAAGGATGTGACAGTGTACAGTAGATCCTCACACTAAGCTAGTCTTGTCATATGAGCTGACACTCCTTTTTGTATTTATGTCTGGAGTTTTCACTATGACTTTAGATGGCTATAAAAACAATCTGCATATGGAATACCGGAAAGGAGGAGGATGCAAAGATTGATTTAAATAGAGGGGTAAAAATATTTTATTTGATCAACAGAATACACCTCTTTAATGGGGGTCACATGCTTATCTAATTAGCATCTGATCACAACGGTAGTAGTATTAGTAATAATAATAATAATAATAATAATAATAATATTTTTATTACTACCCTTTTCTCCCCCAAGTGGAATCATACAACATGGTTTTTAAAATTAGCAACTGACAAATTATACTAATTACTTTCTTAATTTTACTCTGTGAATCAACCTTGGGAAGATGAAGTTATATCCTATCCCCCCCCACACACACACACACACACACACACACTTAAGGATAGATTTGGCCACATTAGACTTTATAATAAACATTAAGGTAAGGTAAACCAACCTCATCATTATTTGGATTTCCATAAGTACAAGCAGAATGTTCTCAGACCCAGAACACCATACAAGCCGTTGTCTTATGACTTCACTTCCAAGACATCTAATCTCTCTGACATACCGACTCTTTTTAGTTCCAGAAGATGATTATTTCCCCATATACACTCATAAGTGGAATTTCGAACTAGAAAATTCCTTTTCACAGAAAGATTGGCAGACAATCTTTTCACATTATAAAAGGGCTATAAATTAATCTCTAGATGGTATCACCATCCAGAATTTAACGCATTTATAAATGAATATTATATATGGTAAATGCTGGAGACGATGCAATGCAGAGGGCACTTTATTACACATTTGGTGGGGACGCAGGAAATTGGGGAGTTTCTGGGAGGCTAATTTTGAAAATCATGGAAATAAAACTGAGATCGTCTATCCTGAATAGCCCCTACTCTATCCTATGTCATGGTTTACCAAACTTTAAAAATAAAGCAAAATCAAACTAAAAATACATTATGCTAAATAGTGTACAACACTTATCCCAAGACACTGGAATACGCACTCCACACCTAATGGGCAGGAGAAATGGGGCTGCACCTGGAGAGATATCGCTACTTGATAGAGTAGAAACACATGAATATAGGCTAAAATATAGTCCTCACCTTGACTGGTCATCCCGCTGATTAGTAGAGAACATTTTAAGATATTGTCGTATCACATTTTATCTTTGGAATACAGACCCAAAAGTCTCTTATATCATTTTGTATATTATTAATACTATTGAATATCATCTTAATTTAGTATTTTATTCTTTCTACAAGTAGAATAAATATTTTCACTGTTTTATGTTCTCTGTTACCACTTTGCTATTCTATTTCTTCTCCCATCTTCTTCCCCTTTTCTTTTTCTCTCTTATGCCTCCTTCTTCTCCCCTAAGACGCCATTTGCATGTACTAACCCCTTAAAGGGACAGTCAACACTAAAATTGTTATTGTTTAAAAATATAGATAGCGCCTTTACTACCCATCCCCCAGCTTTGCACAACCAACATTGTTATATTAATATAATTTATAACATTGAAACCTCTAAATGTCTGCCTGTTTCTAAGCCATTAAAGACAGCCTCTTAACACATGATTTTTATTTGCTTTTCACAACAGGGGAGTGCTAGTTCATGTAAGCCATATAGATAACATTATGATCATGCCCGTGGCTTGTGGCAGACACTGCACTAATTGGCTAAAATGCAAGTCAATAGATAATAACTAAAAGTCATGTGATCAGTGGGCAGTCTGCAGAGGTTTAGATACAAGGCAATCACAGAGGTAAAAAGTATATTAATATAACTGGGGAATGGGTAATAAAGGGATTATCTATCTTTTAAAACAATAAAACTTCTGGTGTAGACTGTCCCTTTAACTATATGTTTCAGTGTAACATTCGCTTAACATATAAGTTACCAGCTAACTATGTACATGGTGATGTTTATATTTCTTACAATAAATAATAAAAATTTAGTTTAAGTCAGGATTCCTTTACTTTATTGTCCTCTATAGTATATGCAACAGAAGACTTGCAGATGAAGGAAATCCCTAATATTGTTGGTGATATTACTGAGCATGTGTTATTGTGTGACTTGAATTTTCTGTTATTCTTCATTGTCCCATACTATTTTGAAAGTGTTGCTACAGAATAACACATCAGACAAGTCTAAACATTTTTCAAATAAATTAACATCTTGTTTGATGTAATTTTTTTGTTCAGTAGCCAAACTTCACCTACCGCTTGCCTCATTTGGAGGAGCCAATCTAGGTTTGAGTCTGAAGCTGACAAGGTATATCTATGGTCATAAAGTTAGTATGAAGTGCAATTATTTGCAGTTGTTGTCAGCTAAATCCAATTAGGGAAAGATATGTAGCAATGTTAGCCTTGCAAAGTCTGCAATGTCCATTTCTGGCTCTGAGAATTAGAAAACCCCACACACACAATTGTCAAAGGAGTAAAAATAAATAAGGAAATATATTGCAAAGTTGTTTTACTATAGATACATAAACCTCTTATATTAAAATCTTAAGGTCTTTAAAGGTACACTAAAGCCAAAATGAATCTTTCATGATTCAGATAGAGCATGCAGTTATAAGAGACTTTTCAATTCACTTCTAGTATCAAATTGTGGATAGCCTTTTTATACACACACTTTCTGTGGCACCAGCTACTGTTGAGCATGTACATGAGTTCACAGTGTATACATACAGTATTTGAGACTGTGATTGGCTGATGGCTGTCACATGATACAGGGGGCTAGCAAATTTGAGTAGATTTTGAAATTTGCAAGAAAAAAAAATCTACTGCTCATTAAAATTCCGAGCAATTACTACTGCACTGACGGTTTATTGTGCCCTTGTTGATTATGCAATTGTATTGTATTTAATGGTCCTTTAAGCCCTGGATAAATTACAGTGAATGCACCCACTTAATCCCTTAACAACATAGACATCCTGTACGTAATTTGTCCTTTAACACCATGTGTCTCGCTAAAGCGGTGAGATGCGCTATCACTACACGACTCGGCTATAGCACTGTCTTGCTGTCGGCAAGAGCTGTGCTATTTAACCCCCAAGAGTGACATACACGGTACATTGGTTAAGAAAGGAACTGAACATACCTAAGCTCTAAATAAATATTGTCATTTCCTTTGAAATTAAATACAATTGGAAGAGGAGGATTAAGATCTAGAAATGTTACTATATTTAACAGCTTAAATTATCTCACTAGAGAGTACAACTGAAGAGATCTTTTAAGGAACTTGACTTTACTGAATACATAAGAAAAAGAGCCATCTCACCTCTTCCTTGAAGGTTTATATTTTGGAGCATAGATCTGAGGTCCCCTGCTGTAGCGAGCACCAGGGAGGATTCAGAGAGAAAAAATAATAACTATTCTTAAATTATCTAAGCTTAATAGGATATGGAACTCAAAAGTAAACTTTCATGATTTCAGAAGAGCGTGCAATTGTAAGAACTTTCCTGGTACCTCTATTGTTAAATGTTCGCTATAGGGGCCAAATTCTCTAGAGCCATTTTTTTACCTTGGTAACTGTGTTTCTCATTAAGGGGGAGTTCACTAATATTCTTTATGTGAAGGATAAACAATTTGTAATATATTGCTCAGTAAAATAAGCTGATTATTTTTTACCCATACCACTAAGCTTTTGAGAATTGGGCCCTGAGTATCCTTTGCTAAAACTTAGCTCCTTTCCATAAGATCATATCTAGATATGCTCATATGTATGTGTTTGTCTTTAGCACAATATGGCAGCAGTGTTTGAAACAATGTTATAAATATAGTACTCAAGTCAGGATCACACTGCGCTCCTAATGAAGAAGAGGGGAGTAAATCAAATAATATTTATAGCTATAAAGTTGTATGTCCATATCATACACACATATACATGTATTATTATTACTAATTTCATCATCTTAATAATTTTTATTCTTATTATTTTTATTGTTATTATTGTGAAACTGAACACTTTTGTGTTTAGCAACGATAGTATGCGGTTACATAAACAAATCCAGTAATTAGCCGTTGCCCATCATATTTTTATCATTTCAAGAATGTGGCTTTGTTCTGATTTAAAGGGACAGTCTAGGCCAAAATAAACTTTCATGATTCAGATAGAGCATGTAATTTTAAACAATTTTCCAATTTACTTTTATCACCAATTTTGATTTGTTCTCTTGGAATTCTTAGTTGAAAGCTTAACCTAGGAGGTTCATATGCTAATTTCTTATACCTTGAAGCCCACCTCTTTCAGATAGCATTTTAACAGTTTTTCACCACTAGAGGGTGTTAGTTCACATATAGATAACACTGTGCTCGTGCACGTGAAGTAATCTGGGAGCTGGCACTTATTGGCTAGACTGCAAGTCTGTCAAAAGAACTGAAAAAAGGGGCAGTTTGCAGAGGCTTAGATACAAGATAATAACAGAGGTTAAAAGTATATTAATATAACTGTTTTGGTTATGCAAAACTGGGAAATGGGTAATAAAGGGATTATCTATCTTTTAAAACAATACAAATTCTGGTGTAGACTGTCCCTTTAAGAAACATTGGGGTGAAATGTCTAATTCGCAAGTATTCAAATTCAAAATATTTAAAGAGACATAATAACAATTCTGCATTATAATATAATGTATTAGCACATATGCTTGTAGTAAAAGCTACCACTGTTTCAGCTGCATATGTAAATATGTTACACGTTATACACTGCTTGCATTTAGAACTGGTGCGCTGTTTGAATGAGAGTATGCAAAACATGGGCAGCATATATGCCAATAAAACAGAGATCTCTTTTATTAGAAGTATTTTTTGTTAATGCACCTATATTTTTGTTACTACAGGCCTATCTATCAAGCTCCGAATGGAGCTTGACGCCCCGTGTTTCTGGCAAGCCTGCAGGCTCGCCAGAAACAGCAGTTATGAAGCAGCGGTCACAAAGACCGCTGCTCCATAACCTGTCCGTCTGCTCTGAGCAGGTGGACAGACATAGGCGGAATTCAACCCGATTGAGTACAATGGGGTTCATTGACACCTCCCTGCTGGCGGCTGATTGGCCGCGAGTCTGCAGGGGGCGGCGTTGCACCAGCAGCTCTTGTGAGCTGTTGGTGCAATGCTAAATATGGAGAGCATATTGCTCTCCGCATTCAGCGAGGTCTTGCGGACCTGATCCGCACTGTCAGATCAGGTCCGCAAGATCTATGATAAATAGGACTCTACAGGGAGTGCAGAATTATTAGGCAAATGAGTATTTTGACCACATCATCCTCTTTATGCATGTTGTCTTACTCCAAGCTGTATAGGCTCGAAAGCCTACTACCAATTAAGCATATTAGGTGATGTGCATCTCTGTAATGAGAAGGGGTGTGGTCTAATGACATCAACACCCTATATCAGGTGTGCATAATTATTAGGCAACTTCCTTTCCTTTGGCAAAATGGGTCAAAAGAAGGACTTGACAGGCTCAGAAAAGTCAAAAATAGTGAGATATCTTGCAGAGGGATGCAGCACTCTTAAAATTGCAAAGCTTCTGAAGCGTGATCATCGAACAATCAAGCGTTTCATTCAAAATAGTCAACAGGGTCGCAAGAAGCGTGTGGAAAAACCAAGGCACAAAATAACGTCCCATGAACTGAGAAAAGTCAAGCGTGCAGCTGCCAAGATGCCACTTGCCACCAGTTTGGCCATATTTCAGAGCTGCAACATCACTGGAGTGCCCAAAAGCACAAGGTGTGCAATACTCAGAGACATGGCCAAGGTAAGAAAGGCTGAAAGACGACCACCACTGAACAAGACACACAAGCTGAAACGTCAAGACTGGGCCAAGAAATATCTCAAGACTGATTTTTCTAAGGTTTTATGGACTGATGAAATGGGAGTGAGTCTTGATGGGCCAGATGGATGGGCCCGTGGCTGGATTGGTAAAGGGCAGAGAGCTCCAGTCCGACTCAGACGCCAGCAAGGTGGACGTGGAGTACTGGTTTGGGCTGGTATCATCAAAGATGAGCTTGTGGGGCCTTTTCGGGTTGAGGATGGAGTCAAGCTCAACTCCCAGTCCTACTGCCAGTTTCTGGAAGACACCTTCTTCAAGCAGTGGTACAGGAAGAAGAAGGGTATAAAAGAAGAAATTCTAATGACATGGCCTCCTTGTTCACCTGATCTGAACCCCATTGAGAACCTGTGGTCCATCATCAAATGTGAGATTTACAAGGAGGGAAAACAGTACACCTCTCTGAACAGTGTCTGGGAGGCTGTGGTTGCTGCTGCACGCAATTTTGATGGTGAACAGATCAAAACACTGACAGAATCCATGGATGGCAGGCTTTTGAATGTCCTTGCAAAGAAAGGTGGCTATATTGGTCACTGATTTGTTTTTGTTTTGTTTTTGAATGTCAGAAATGTATATTTGTGAATGTTGAGATGTTATATTGGTTTCACTGGTAAAAAGAAATAATTGAAATGGGTATATATTTGTTTTTTGTTAAGTTGCCTAATAATTATGCACATTAATAGTCACCTGCACACACAGATATCCCCCTAAAATAGCTATAACTAAAAACAAACTAAAAACTACTTCCAAAACTATTCAGCTTTGATATTAATGAGTTTTTTGGGTTCATTGAGAACATGGTTGTTGTTCAATAATAAAATTAATCCTCAAAAATACAACTTGCCTAATAATTCTGCACTCCCTGTACATCTGTATTGCAAAATTCTTCTGTTCAAATCTGACACATGTTTACCATATCCCTTTAACATTATATTAGGATAACATTAAATATTATATTCCTAATCTGGAAATGTATAAACAGACTGGGCTCAGTAATGAAAAACCTCACAGTTAGAATAACAAATCAGCAGCAGAAGGAAGATACACAATTTCAAGCTTTAGGTTCTTCTTTTACTCCAAAAGGGCTAATCTTTTTCACAGAGTATTACATAGACACATGAGCTAAGATTTGTAGTCCACTTTATTTTTTTTCCTGGACATGTCATTTGTTTTTTTACCATAACTGTATGAGCAGTGTACTAATCAGTGTCTTATTGTGGCCATAGCTCACATGTAATAAGGTTATCACTTATCAGCATATATAGTTTGTATAGTTTGCTCATTTAGTTCATTGGTTCATGTAGTTTCAGAGCAATCAAATGTTTCTGTTAAATGCTGAAAATGTACTCAATGTACTTATTTTATTGTGAGAGCAAAAATGTATTATTGTGTTTTTTTGTAATAAGAGCTATTGCATCACACAAACAATAGGTTATGTGCAGTAGCAGACATACTCAACAGAGGGTCCAGGTGCAATTTTTTTTGCGCCCCCCAAAGGTAAATCAGTAATAAGCAATAGTAATAATATACATAATGTTTTGTAGTATGGTTCTGAGGATAGATATAAAAACTTGCACTAATAAAAGGCTTCCCTGCATTAGGAAAGTACACAATCTGCAAACGCTGCTATGGGCCAACTCCAGCAATTGGGCCACGGTGCCACTGCATCTGCTGCACCTATGGTAGTTCCGCCCCCTGGTCATGTGTGTGGCTTCCACTCACTTAATGGAACTATGATTTAGGATATATTAAAGTTGGCACATGTAACTTAGCAACAGGGATAGTCAAGGTGTCCGTACATGGACACTGGTGTCCGTGATTAGCCCTTGCAGTGTCTGCCACAACCTTAGTATATGTTTTGATTGAATAATAGGAATAAAAAAAAATATGTAGTGTGAATAAAGTTAGTAGCTTGTCAAGAGACTGCTAGCGATATTGGGTGATAAATTATGGAATAACTAAAGCCTGAGTGAAATACTGGATGTGTATCTGCATCTGTAAAATAACACCCAGCTCTATACAAAGACACAGTAGTGACACTGGCACATGCGTATAGCCAGACAAGGGTTGGTTATAGGGTCAGTGGTATCTGCATCAGTATAATAACACCCAGCGCTATATAATGACACAGTAGTGACACTGGCACATGCGTATAGCCAGACAAGGGTTGGTTATAGGGTCAATGGTATCTGCATCAGTATAATAACACCCAGCACTATATAATGACACAGTAGTGACACTGTCACATGCGTATAGCCAGAAAAGGGTTGGTTATAGGGTCAATGGTATCTGCATCAGTATAATAACACCCAGTGCTATATAATGACACAGTAGTGACACTGGCTCTAGGGTATAGCCAGACAAGGGTTGGTTATAGGATCAGTGGTATCTGTATCAGTATAATAACACCAAGCACTATATAATGACACAGTAGTGACACTGGCACATGCGTATAGCCAGACAAGGGTTGGTTATAGGGTCAATGGTATCTGCATCAATATAATAACACCAAGCACTATAAAATAATGTTTTTAATTTCAAATGTACCTTGGTGTCCTTCATTAAGGTCTGTACTTTGGAAAATGTCCGCCACAGCCTTTGTCTCCTATCCCTGCTTAGCAAGTTATTAATATGCAAAGCAAATACTTAATTCAACCTCTCATTAATGTAATTAAACTATATTTAATACAATCTGCAGATTCTTAACCGTGGAGCTCAGTTCAAATTATTATAGCACAAACTTGACAGGTAGAAAATTTGATCTACAAAGTAACTGCCCATGTATTTATTTGACTGTGATCTTGGTAATTTAAATTATTTTTTGTCATTTTTAGATTAAAAACAAATGTATCTTTACCACAACCAATGCATCACTGTGTACACATTTGTATGTACTTCCTGTTAATACTGACACTGGCTAATAGGTACTTCCTACTAATTATATGCTCACTGTCTGATAGGTACTTTCTGCTTATACTCACTGACTAATAGGTACTTCCTGCTTATACTCACTGACTAATAGGTACTTCCTACTAATTATATGCTCACTGTCTGATAGGTACTTTCTGCTTATACTCACTGGCTGATAGGTACTTTTTGCTTATACTCACTGACTAATAGGTACTTCCTGCTTATACTCACTGGCTGATAGGTACTTTTTGCTTATACTCACTGACTAATAGGTAGTTCCTGCTTATACTCACTGACTGATAGGAACTTCCTACTAATTCTCAATGTCTGATAGGTACTTTCTGCTTATACTCACTGGCTGAAAATGTGAGCACCGTAACTCCCGTAACTTCCTGAAAATATGAACTAACACCTAACGCATGTGCAATATCTATCTACCTGCCAGCCAGCCACCAACCCCCACCGCAATAACTAATAAAGTATATTAACCCCTAATCCGCCATTAACCCACATCACAATAAACCTAATAAAACTATTAACCCCTAATCCACCATTAACACACAACATAATACACCTAATAAAACTATTAACCCCTATTCTGCCATTAACCCACAATGCAATAAACCTAATAAATCTATTAACCCCTAATCCGTCATTAACCTACAACGCAATAAACCTATTAAAACTATTGACCCCTAATCCGCTATTAACCCACAAAGCAATAAACCTAATAAAACTATTAACCCCAATCCACCATTAACCCACAACGCAATAAACCTAATAAATCTATTAACCCCCAAACTCAAATAACTAATTAAATTACTAAACCCCCTAACCTAACACCCCCTAAAATAACCCCAATTACCTAAATTAAAAAATACTAAGCTACAATTAAAATAAAAAAGCTAACATTACTTAAAAATAAAAAATGTAAATTAATCTAAGATTACAAAAAATAAAAGTCTACCATTACATAAAATAATAAACCAAATTATCAAAAATAAAAAAAATTAAACCTAATCCCTATGAAAATAAAAAGCCCCCCAAAATAAAAACACCCCTAATCTAATACTAAACTACCAATAGCCCTTAAAAGGGCCTTTTGTAGGGCATTGCCCTAAGTTAAACAGTTCTTTTACCTTAAAAAATACTAAGTCCCCCCTCTAACAGTAAAAGCCACCACCCAACAAACCCCCAAAATAAAAAACCTAATACTAAAAAATCCTAAACTACCCATTGCCCCTAAAGAGGCATTTGTATGGGCATAGGCCTTAAAAAGGCATTCAGCTCTTTTACTGCCCTTAAAATGGCATTCAGCTCTTTTAAGAGTGCCCAATAAATCCCAAATCTAATAAAAAACAAACCCCCCAAAAATTAAAAAAATCCTAACTCTAACCCCCAAATAGGTACTCACCGTTCCTAAAGTCCGGAGGAGAAGGTCCTGTTCCAGGCGGTGAAGTCTTCTTTCAAGCGGCCGACATCATCTTCCAAGTGGAGACCACTTCCTTCTTCATCCAGCACCAAGCCGGCACAGAGTGGAGATGAGCACGGAGCAGGACCGGCGACAGCGGAGCTATGGAACATGGAGGATCCTCTTTATATGACCACCACCGTACTCTGAATAGTGAATTCAAGGTACGCGTTTTAATATGGTGTCCCTTGCATTCCTACGGGCTGATTTGATTCTTCAAATTCAAATCAGCCAATAGGATGAGAGCTACTGAAATCCTATTGGCTTATTTGAACAGCAGTTTGATTCAGCAGTTACTCTGAAGCTTGCGTCGCATATGTAATCTCGTCCAGTATGTTGAGGATTTGGTTTTTGTATTTTACATTTTGCTAAATCACTATGCTGCTAATGCTCATTGGCTGATAGGTACTTTCTGCTATTCCTCATTGGCTCTTAGAAATACTTAGTGTACCTATTGGTCATTTGTGAATAGCTGGAAGTACCTATTAGCAACTGAATATTAATAAAATGTACACCACAGATACTGCACATACCTGATAAACAAAATATTTCACTGTGTGTTATTACATCTACATACCAGGAAGTGCAACCAAATGATAATATACCAAATTGTTTCTTACTACTGTATATTATTTATATTTTACTCTTCAATAACATTTTAGTGATTTTAAAGTGACAGAAATACATTAGGTGTTTGATATAATAAATATAAACCTGTTGCAGATTTCAGAGTGTTTGTTTATACATATTTTTTTTTTATTGTGTGATTTTACTGATTTATAAGACCTAACATATTGTGACTTAACACCTTTGCTGCTGTATTAGTTTCAGTTTAAATTCAGGAACAGACTTGATGCTTTTTGATTTAAAATTTATGTTTTAAAACTCATTTAAACAAAAATAAATTCAACATGTTTGAAGGCTGCTCTTTGATACGGATAATAGAAAACTGGCTGTGTAAGAGCCCTCATCAGACTTTTCCATTTATTTTAACCTACTTGCTGTCACGGGGAATGATGAGCACTAACAGGTGCCTTCTACTAATGGAACAAAGCTAATTAAATGGACACTTTACTCAAAAACTGTTCTATCAACCATATAAAAGTGCAGAGTTTAATCATGTTGACATTTTCATAGCCTGAATAAATATGAAGTAAAAGCTGTTTAAATTTAAAGGGATAGGAAAGTCAAAATTAAACTTGCATGATTCAGATAGAGTATGTAATTTTAAGACACTTTTAAATTCACTTCTATTTTCAAATGTTCTTTGTTCTCTTGGTATCCCTTGTTGAAAAAGAATATGCACATATCCTACACTAGTGGGAGCTGCTGCTAATTGGTGCCTGCACAAATTTGTCTTTTGTGATTGGTTGACTAGATGAGTTCATCTTGCTGCCAGTAGTGCAATGCTGTTCCTTCAGCAAAGGCTAACAAGAGGACAAAACAAATTTGATAATGGAAGTAAATTGGAAAGTTATTTAAAATTGTATGTTCTATCCAAATTATGAAAGAAACCGACATATCATTCAGTATCAGTTGTGTTCTTCCTATTAATACTCACTACCTAATAGGTACTTCCTACCAATGCTCAATAAGCATTAGCAGGAAGTATCAACCAATCAATAAGCACAAGTTTTAAGATCCTGTTAGCCAATGAGAATTTGTAGATGTACATTTCAGCCAATGAACATCAAAAGGAAGCACATGAGTGACACAGTTGCATTCATTTAATTTAAACAGCTTTAATTCCAATTTTTTTCAAGCACAAAATAAATTTGACGCTGCTGTTCATATGGATATAAAAAAATCTGATTACAGTGTCGCTTTAACTTGCTGAACAAAATATATTGCATTTCTTGATTTGATTTTTAATGGTTTTGTTAATACATAAGTATTGCCTCCTTCTGCGTGACCATCAAACACACTCTAGAGAGCAAGATTTATCAGGCGCAAGGAGAATTATCTTGGGTAATTCTCCTCAGCTTTTTTTTTTTTTTTGCGCTTCTTCATAGGCGAGCTGAGGCGATGTAAAGATACATTTCTACAGTTGGATTAGTATCTGCGCCTTATTTATCAATGAAAATAAGCAACTATTCTTCATGTAAGTCATATACGAACCAATAGCAAAATGCCTGAACAGTACTAACAGTCCTTGTTTGTATCAAATAAATCACTCCAACCATCATTTCACCAATTGTTTTGACTCCTTCAAAAAGCCAAAGATTCAGGGGATTGATCGTTGGAGTCATTTATTTGATACAAACAAGGATTGTTAGCATTGTTCAGGCATTTTGTTTGGATGGTCTGTTAAACGGGCTCCATCATCGGCACAACCGCTTATTGTACAGGGGCGTTTATTACCGTGGAGCTGTTTCTTGTCCGGACTTATGTTGCCTGTTTGATGTTTGTCCTGTATCATTTTGTTTTTATGAAGATTCAGTGGCTTTTCCGCTTATTGCCAGAGAGAGGTTGTATCCTTAGATGCTTAACACACTGAGAGCTCAGAAATAGCTTGTTCCCCGTGAGTACTGTCCATAGGACATCTTGGACAAACCACACAAGTTTTTGCAATACTTTACTATATATACATTTTCTATTTTCCTTTGAGGTGACCTGCTTTATACAGAACTGCAATCCATATTTAAAAGTTACATTTTCACTTTACTGCCCATTGCTCCTCTGTTCACCAAAAGAACTTGCCCTCATCAGCCAACAGGAAGTTTTGTTCTTTTTCATAAGCCCATGGATAAAGTTTATGATTTAGGAAATGTAAACTATATTGAATACATTTTTCTTGCTATTTACTATTTTATACTATGTTTATATTTAACATGTTATATTGAATACATTTTTGTAATTTTCAAACTGATCTTTGCTCTAATTGATTCGTGGCATAGTACTAGACCCTCTCCCTGAGACCATGAAAAATGAGTGGTACAACCTTTAGCTACGCAATGCTTTGCAGCCACCACTTACAGTCAGTGAGTTAAAGAGGCAGTAAACAATATAAAATGCTTAATTATGCATAATAAATCAACTTTGCAATATACTTTCATTATTTATTTTCTCTATTCTGTAATTTACATTTAAAAGTATTGGGTTTTCTAGGTCTGACAACTAAAACAGCCCATAGCAGGTTTTAACCTTGCCACATATACCGCATCTCCCTAATTTGTAGTTTTGTATCTTATCATTTCTGCTGTAATCGGTAATCTGTTCTAACAGCATTTATACTATGCTAATCTATTGGAAGTCTTCAGACAAATGTTATATGGTAATTATGAGGTGTTCACAGTCCCTTTAAAGGGGCAGACTATTACAGAATTGTTATTGTTAAAAAGATAGATAATCCCTTTATTAACCATTTCCCAGTTTTGCATAACCAACACAGTTCTATTAATACAATTTTTACCTCTGTGATTACCTTGTATCTAAGCCTCTGCAAACTGCCTACTTATTTCAGTTCTTTTTGACAGACTTGCATTTTAGCCAATCAGTGCTGACTGATAAATGACTCCACAGGAGTGACCACAATATATATATAAGACACACATGAACTAGTGCTGTCTAGCTGTAAAAAAACTGTAAAAATACACTGAGATAAGAGGCGACCTTCAAGGGCTTAGAAATTAGCATATGAGCCTACCTAGGTTTATCTTTCAACAAAGCAAATCTGATGATAAAAGTAAATTGGAAAGTTGTTTAAAATTGCATGCCCTATATGAATCATAAAAGTTGAATTTTGACTAGACTGTCCCTTTAAGACTTCTAGAAAATATAGACAATTATATATAGCTATACAATAAAAAAATGCTGGTTATGAGTATTTGTTAAAAAATAGAGTTTATAATGTAGTTGTAGCTTGTCTAATGAGTACGCTAGGTGATATTCCTATGCCAAAAAGCCACATTTTTCACCCGTTCCCTAAATAACTTTACCAGTAATTAGGTTAAAATGTGTGAGAAATATCACAGAGGCAAACTATATACAATAAGAAGAATTGTACATTTTCTTTGTTAGCAGAATGAGCTTTGTGTATCTGCACAAAAAAACATAATTTATGCTTACCTGATAAATTCCTTTCTCCTGTAGTGTAGTCAGTCCACGGGTCATCATTACTTATGGGATATTAACTCCTCCCCAACAGGAAGTGCAAGAGGATCACCCAAGCAGAGCTGCTATATAGCTCCTCCCCTCTACGTCACACCCAGTCATTCGACCGAGAACCAAACGAGAAAGGAGAAACTATAGGGTGCAGTGGTGACTGGAGTATAATTTAAAAATTTAGACCTGCCATAAAAAACAGGGCGGGCCGTGGACTGACTACACTACAGGAGAAAGGAATTTATCAGGTAAGCATAAATTATGTTTTCTCCTGTTAAGTGTAGTCAGTCCACGGGTCATCATTACTTATGGGATACCAATACCAAAGCTAAGTACACGGATGACGGGAGGGACAGGCAGGATCTCTATACGGAAGGAACCACTGCCTGAAGAACCTTTCTCCCAAAAACAGCCTCCGAAGAAGCAAAAGTGTCAAATTTGTAAAATTTGGAAAAAGTATGAAGAGAAGACCAAGTTGCAGCCTTGCAAATCTGTTCAACAGAGGCCTCATTCTTAAAGGCCCAAGTGGAAGCCACAGCTCTAGTAGAATGAGCTGTAATCCTTTCAGGAGGTTGCTGTCCAGCAGTCTCATAGGCTAAGCGTATTATGCTACGAAGCCAAAAAGATAGAGAGGTAGCAGATGCTTTTTGACCTCTCCTCTGCCCAGAATAAACGACAAACAGGGAAGAAGTTTGGCGAAAGTCTTTAGTTGCCTGTAAATAAAATTTCAGGGCACGGACTACATCTAGATTGTGCAGAAGTCGTTCCTTCTTTGAAGAAGGGTTAGGACACAATGATGGAACAACAATCTCTTGATTGATATTCTTGTTAGTGACTACCTTAGGTAAGAACCCAGGTTTAGTACGCAGAACTACCTTATCTGAATGAAAAATCAGATAAGGAGAATCACAATGTAAGGCTGATAACTCAGAGACTCTACGAGCCGAGGAAATAGCCATTAAAAACAGAACTTTCCAAGATAATAGCTTGATATCAATGGAATGAAGGGGTTCAAACGGAACACCCTGTAAAACGTTAAGAACTAAGTTTAAGCTCCACGGTGGAGCTACAGTCTTAAACACAGGCTTAATTCTAGCCAAAGCCTGACAAAAAGCCTGAACGTCTGGAACTTCTGACAGACGTTTGTGTAAAAGGATGGACAGAGCTGAGATCTGTCCCTTTAAAGAACTTGCAGATAAACCCTTTTCTAAACCTTCTTGTAGAAAAGACAATATCCTAGGAATCCTAACCTTACTCCATGAGTAACTCTTGGATTCGCACCAGTGTAAGTATTTACGCCATATCTTATGGTAAATTTTCCTGGTAACAGGTTTCCTAGCCTGTATTAAGGTATCAATTACTGGCTCCGAAAAATCCACGCTTTGATAAAATTAAGCGTTCAATTTCCATGCAGTCAGCTTCAGAGAAATTAGATTTTGATGTTTGAAAGGACCCTGAATTAGAAGGTCCTGTCTCAGAGGCAGAGACCAAGGTGGACAGGATGACATGTCCACTAGATCTGCATACCAGGTCCTGCGTGGCCACGCAGGCGCTATTAGAATCACTGATGCTTTCTCCTGTTTGATCCTGGCAATCAAACGAGGAAGCATCGGGAAGGGTGGAAACACATAAGCCATCCTGAAGGTCCAAGGTGCTGTCAAGGCATCTATCAGGACCGCTCCCGGGTCCCTGGACCTGGACCCGTAATGAGGAAGCTTGGCGTTCTGGCGAGACGCCATGAGATCCATATCTGGTTTGCCCCAACGTCGAAGTATTTGGGCAAAGACCTCCGGATGAAGTTCCCACTCCCCCGGATGAAAAGTCTGGCGACTTAGGAAATCCGCCTCCCAGTTCTCCACTCCTGGGATGTGGATCGCTGACAGGTGGCAAGAGTGAGACTCTGCCCAGCGAATTATCTTTGATACTTCCATCATCGCTAAGGAACTCCTTGTCCCTCCCTGATGGTTGATGTAAGCCACAGTCGTGATGTTGTCCGACTGAAACCTGATGAACCTCAGAGTTGCTAACTGAGGCCAAGCCAGAAGGGCATTGAGAACTGCTCTCAATTCCAGAATGTTTATTGGAAGGAGACTCTCCTCGTGAGTCCATGATCCCTGAGCCTTCAGGGAATTCCAGACAGCGCCCCAACCTAGTAGGCTGGCGTCTGTAGTTACAATTGTCCAGTCTGGCCTGCTGAAGGGCATCCCCCTGGACAGATGTGGCCGAGAAAGCCACCAAAGAAGAGAATCTCTGGTCTCTTGATCCAGATTCAGCGTAGGGGACAAGTCTGAGTAATCCCCATTCCACTGACTTAGCATGCACAATTGCAGCGGTCTGAGGTGCAGGCGTGCAAAAGGAACTATGTCCATTGCCACTACCATTAAGCCGATTACCTCCATGCATTGAGCCACTGACGGGTGTTGAATGGAATGAAGGGCACGGCAAGCATTTAGAAGCTTTGTTAACCTGTCCTCTGTCAGGTAAATTTTCATTTCTACAGAATCTATAAGAGTCCCCAAGAAGGGAACTCTTGTGAGTGGTAAGAGAGAACTCTTCTCCTCGTTCACTTTCCACCCATGCGACCTTAGAAATGCCAGTACTAACTCTGTATGAGACTTGGCAGTTTGAAAGCTTGACGCTTGTATCAGAATGTCGTCTAGGTACGGAGCTACCGAAATTCCTCGCGGTCTTAGTACCGCCAGAAGAGAGCCCAGAACCTTTGTAAAGATTCTTGGAGCCGTAGCCAACCCGAAGGGAAGAGCTACAAACTGGTAATGCCTGTCTAGGAAGGCAAACCTTAGATACCGGTAATGTTCTCTGTGAATCGGTATGTGAAGGTAAGCATCCTTTAAATCCACTGTGGTCATGTACTGACCTCTTTGGATCATGGGTAAGATTGGCCGAATAGTTTCCATCTTGAACGATGGAACTCTTAGGAATTTGTTTAGGATCTTTAAATCCAATATTGGTCTGAAGGTTCCCTCTTTTTTGGGAACCACAAACAGATTTGAGTAAAACCCTTGTCCGTGTTCCGACCGCGGAACTGGGTGGATCACTCCCATTAGTAAAAGGTCTTGTACACAGCGTAGAAACGCCTCTTTCTTTATCTGGTTTGTTGACAACCTTGAAAGGTGAAATCTCCCTTGTGGAGGAGAAGCTTTGAAGTCCAGAAGATATCCCTGAGATATGATCTCCAACGCCCAGGGATCCTGGACATCTCTTGCCCAAGCCTGGGCGAAGAGAGAGAGTCTGCCCCCCACTAGATCCGTTTCCGGATCGGGGGCCCTCACTTCATGCTGTCTTAGGGGCAGCAGCAGGTATTCTGGCCTGCTTGCCCTTGTTCCAGGCCTGGTTAGGTTTCCAGCCTTGTCTGTAGCGAGCAACAGCTCCTTCCTGTTTTGGGGCAGAGGAAGTTGATGCTGCTCCTGCCTTGAAGTTACGAAAGGTACGAAAATTAGACTGTCTAGCCCTGGGTTTGGCTCTGTCTTGAGGCAGGGCATGGCCTTTACCTCCCGTAATATCAGCGATAATTTCTTTCAAACCGGGCCCAAATAAAGTCTGCCCCTTGAAAGGTATGTTAAGTAATTTCGATTTAGAAGTTACATCAGCTGACCAGGATTTTAGCCACAGCGCTCTGCGTGCCTGAATGGCGAATCCGGAATTCTTAGCCGTAAGTTTAGATAAATGTACTACGGCATCAGAAATAAATGAATTAGCTAGCTTTAGGGTTTTAAGCTTGTGTGAAATCTCATCTAATGTCGCTGAGTCAAGGGTCTCTTCCAGAGACTCAAACCAAAATGCTGTCGCAGCCGTGACAGGCGCAATGCATGCAAGGGGTTGTAATATAAAACCTTGTTGAACAAACATTTTCTTAAGGTAACCCTCTAACTTTTTATCCATTGGATCTGAAAAGGCACAGCTATCCTCCACCGGGATAGTGGTACGCTTAGCTAAAGTAGAAACTGCTCCCTCCACCTTAGGGACCGTTTGCCATAAGTCCCGTGTGGTGGCGTCTATTGGAAACATTTTTCTGAATATAGGAGGGGGTGAGAAAGGCAAACCTGGTCTATCCCACTCCTTAGTAATAATTTCAGTAAGTCTCTTAGGTATAGGAAAAACGTCAGTACTCGTCGGTACCGCAAAATATTTATCCAACCTACACATCTTCTCTGGGATTGCAACTGTGTTACAATCATTCAGAGCCGCTAACACCTCCCCTAGTAATACACGGAGGTTTTCCAGCTTAAACTTAAAATTTGAAATGTCTGAATCCAGTTTATTTGGATCAGATCCGTCACCCGCAGAATGAAGCTCTCCGTCCTCATGCTCTGCAAATTGTGACGCAGTATCAGACATGGCCCTAGCATTATCAGAATACTCTGTTCTCATCCCAGAGTGATCTCGTTTACCTCTAAGTTCTGGCAATTTAGACAAAACTTCAGTTATAACATTAGCCATGTCTTGTAGAGTGATTTGTAATGGCCGCCCTGATGTACTTGGCGTTACAATATCACACACCTCCTGAGCGGGAGATGCAGGTACTGACACGTGAGGCAAGTTAGTCGGCATAACTTCCCCCTCGTTGTCTGGTGAATGTTGCTTAACATGTACAGATTGACTTTTATTTAAAGTAGCATCAATGCAATTAGTACATAAATTTCTATTGGGCTCCACCTTGGCTTTTGAACATATTGCACAAAGAGATTCCTCTGTGTCAGACATGTTTAAACAAACTAGCAATTAGACTAGCAAGCTTGGAAATACTTTTCAACTAAATTTACAAGCAATATGTAAAAAACGTTACTGTGCCTTTAAGAAGCACACAAAAACTGTCACAGTTGAATAACAATGAACCGGATTAGTTATAGAAACCAAATTTAGCAAAGGATTGCACTCATTAGCAATGGATGATTAACCCTTAATATCAGAAAAAAACGGATAACAATTGAAAATATAAGCGTTTTTATCACAGTCAAAGCACAGTCTCACAGATCTGCTGTGAGTGATTACCTCCCTCAAAACTAGTTTTGAAGACCCCTGAGCTCTGTGGAGACGTCCTGGATCATGCAGGGAGAAAAAGGCAGACTGTGACTGAATTTCTGATGCGTAGTAAAAGCGCCAAAATAGGCCCCTCCCACTCACACTACAACAGTGAGGGAAGCTCAGTAAACTGTTTTAGTTTAAAACAAACGACAGTCATGTGGAAAATAAAGCCCAAAACAATTTTTCACCAAGTACCTCAGATAATTAAACGATTTAACATGCCAGTAAACGTTTAAAATCTAATATATGAAATGTCATTAAAAAGCCTGCTGCTAGTCGCTCACACTGCAAGTTAGGCTAAAAGTTATATGCATACAGTATTTTCCCAGTGAAGTGCCATTCCCCAGAAATACTTAAGTGTAAACATATATACATATCAGCCTGATACCAGTTGCTACTACTGCATTTAAGGCTGTACTTACATTATATCGGTATTAGCAGTATTTTCTCAGTCAATTCCATTCCTTAGAAAATAATATACTGCAACATACCTCTTTGCAGGTGAACCTGCCCGCTGTCCCCTGATCTGAAGTTACCTTACTCCTCAGAATGGGCGAGAACAGCAAACGGATCTTAGTTACGTCCGCTAAGATCATACACAAAAACTCAGGTAGATTCTTCTTCAAATTCTGCCTGAGAATGAAACAACACACTCCGGTGCCGTTTAAAATAACAAACTTTTGATTGAAGATATAAAAAACTAAGTTTAATCACCACAGTCCTCTCACACATCCTATCTATTAGTTGGGTGCAAGAGAATGACTGGGTGTGACGTAGAGGGGAGGAGCTATATAGCAGCTCTGCTTGGGTGATCCTCTTGCACTTCCTCTTGGGGAGGAGTTAATATCCCATAAGTAATGATGACCCGTGGACTGACTACACTTAACAGGAGAAAGGAATGTAACCGTTATCTTGGTATCTCTTATCTAGAATAAAGTCAAAATGACACATGAATCAGATGGAGCATACACTTTTAAACATCTTCCAGTATTCTCTGATACTACCAAATTTCTGTATTTATCTTAGAATCATTTGCTGACACAACGTGCATGTCACCTGAGTACTATATACCGTTATATATATATATATATATATATATATATATATATATATATATATATATATATATATATATATATACCGGTTTACAATGTTTGATGTATTTTGCAGCCCCCTCTTATGAAAACGAGTGTATTTAAATGATTACAAATATTCGGCTAGATTACGAGTTTTGCGCTATGAGGGGTGCGGTGCTATTTGGGGGGTTGGTTGTGTGGGTGGTGGGGTTTTACTGTTGAGTGGGTTGTTTGTCTTTTTTTAAAGGTAAAAGAGCTGATTTCTTTGGGGCAATGCCCCGCAAAAGGCCCTTTTAAGGGCTATTGATAGTTTAGTTTAGGCTAGGGTTTTTTTTTATTTGGGGGGGGGCTTTTTTTATTTTGATAGGGCTATTAGATTAGGTTTAATTAGTTTAAAGATATGTAATTTGCTTATTATTTTCTGTAATTTAGTGTTAGTTGTTTTTTTGTACTTTAGCTAATTTAATTTATTTAATTATATTTAATGTAGGGAATTTATTTAATTATAGTGTAGTGTTAGATGTTATTGTAACTTAGGTTAGGATTTATTTTACAGGTATATTTGTATTTATTTTAGCTAGGTAGTTATTAAATAGTTAATAACTATTTACTAACTATTCTACCTAGTTAAAAGAAATACAAACTTGCCTGTAAAATAAAAATAAACCCTAAGCTAGATACAATGTAACTATTAGTTATATTGTAGCTATCTTAGGGTTTATTTTATCGGTAAGTATTTAGTTTTAAATAGAAATTATTTAGTTATTAATAGCAGGTTTTATTTAGATTTATTTTAATTATATTTGTTAGGGGGTGTTAGGGTTAGACTTAGGTTTAGGGGTTAATAAATTTAATATAATGGCGGCAACGTTGGGGACGGCAGATTAGGGGTTAATAAATATAATGTAGGTTGCGGCGATGTCCGGAGCGGAAGATTAGGGCTTAATAAGTATAATGTAGGTGGCGGTGATGTTAGGGGCGGCAGATTAGGGGTCAATAATATTTAACTAGTGTTTGCGAGGCGGGAGTGCAGCGGTTTAGGGGTTAATATGTTTATTATAGTGGCGGCGATGTCTGGAGTGGCAGATTAGGGGTTCAAATTTTTATTATAGTGTTTGCGATGCGGGAGGGCCTCGGTTTAGGGGTTAATAGGTAGTTTATGGGTGTTAGTGTACTTTTCAGCACTTTAGTTATGAGTCATAACTACTGACTTTCAGGTAGAGGGTGTACCGCTCACTTTTTGGCCTCCCAGGACAGACTCGTAATACCGGCGCTATGGAAGTCCATAGAAAAAAGACTTTGTGAAGTTTAAGTAAGTCGTTTTGCGGTAAGGCCAAAAAAGTGTGCGGTGCCCCTAAACCTGCAAGACTCGTAATACCAGCGGTAGTGAAAAAGCAGCGTTAGGACCTGTTAACGCTGCTTTTTCACCTAACGCAAAACTAGTAATGTACCCGATTACCTGTTATGAGTTTACAGAGGTGGGGGTACTCAGTACCGGTGAGTACCCCCCCAAAAAACCCTGTATATATATATATATATATATATATATGTATACATACACTGCAACCCTATAGTGCTTAAAGGGACATTGTATTGTAAAATGTTGTGCCCTTTATTCAGTTCACAATGATCTATTTTACCTGCAGGAGTATATTAAATTGGTAACAAAAAACACTTTTACCTTTATTTTTTCATTTGAAATAGCTGCTTTTGCCTGTGGTATCCCCACATACACTGAACATTTCTATACTTAAGAATTGGCTATAGAAAAGCTCTGAGCAGGTGGACAGACTTTGCCACAATACAACCCGATCGAGTACGATCGTGTTGATTGACACCCCCCTGCTGGTGGCCCATTAGCCGCGAGTCTGCAGGGGGCGGCGCTGCACCAGCAGCTCTTGTGAGCTGCTGGTGCACTGCTGAATACAGAGAGTGTATTGCTCTCCGTATTCAGCGAGGTCTGGCTGACCTGATACGCACTGTCGGATCAGGTCCGCCAGACCTTGTTAAATTTAGGCCTATATGTGTGTGAGTGCCTGTGTGTATGTGTGAGAGAGAAACTGTAGAGAGTATACAGGGAGTGCAGAATTATTAGGCAAGTTGTATTTTTGAGGATTAATTTTATTATTGAACAACAACCATGTTCTCAATGAACCCAAAAAACTCATTAATATCAAAGCTGAATATTTTTGGAAGTAGTTTTTAGTTTGTTTTTAGTTATAGCTAATTTAGGGGGATATCTGTGTGTGCAGGTGACTATTACTGTGCATAATTATTAGGCAACTTAACAAAAACAAATATATACCCATTTCAATTATTTATTTTTACCAGTGAAACCAATATAACATCTCAACATTCACAAATATACATTTCTGACATTCAAAAACAAAACAAAAACAAATCAGTGACCAATATAGCCACCTTTCTTTGCAAGGACACTCAAAAGCCTGCCATCCATGGATTCTGTCAGTGTTTTGATCTGTTCACCATCAACATTGCGTGCAGCAGCAACCACAGCCTCCCAGACACTGTTCAGAGAGGTGTACTGTTTTCCCTCCTTGTAAATCTCACATTTGATGATGGACCACAGGTTCTCAATGGGGTTCAGATCAGGTAAACAAGGAGGCCATGTCATTAGATTTTCTTCTTTTATACCCTTTCTTGCCAGCCACGCTGTGGAGTACTTGGACGCGTGTGATGGAGCATTGTCCTGCATGAAAATCATGTTTTTCTTGAAGGATGCAGACTTCTTCCTGTACCACTGCTAGAAGATGGTGTCTTCCAGAAACTGGCAGTTGGACTGGGAGTTGAGCTTGACTCCATCCTCAACCCGAAAAGGCCCCACAAGCTCATCTTTGATGATACCAGCCCAAACCAGTACTCCACCTCCACCTTGCTGGCGTCTGAGTCGGACTGGAGCTCTCTGCCCTTTACCAATCCAGCCACGGGCCCATCCATCTGGCCCATCAAGACTCACTCTCAGCCTTTCTTACCTTGGCCATGTCTCTGAGTATTGCACACCTTGTGCTTTTGGGCACTCCAG
The DNA here is from genome assembly GCF_027579735.1 of Bombina bombina. Taxonomy (NCBI): domain Eukaryota; kingdom Metazoa; phylum Chordata; class Amphibia; order Anura; family Bombinatoridae; genus Bombina; species Bombina bombina. Next base: position 249,018,546 of record NC_069503.1, read on the forward strand.
TGATGTTGCAGCTCTAAAATATGGCCAAACTGGTGGCAAGTGGCATCTTGGCAGCTGCACGCTTGACTTTTCTCAGTTCATGGGCAGTTATTTTGCACCTTGGTTTTTCCACACGCTTCTTGCGACCCTGTTGACTATTTTGAATGAAACGCTTGATTGTTCGATGATCACGCTTCAGAAGCTTTGCAATTTTAAGAGTGCTGCATCCCTCTGCAAGATATCTCACTATTTTTGACTTTTCTGAGCCTGTCAAGTCCTTCTTTTGACCCATTTTGCCAAAGGAAAGGAAGTTGCCTAATAATTATGCACACCTGATATAGGGTGTTGATGTCATTAGACCACACCCCTTCTCATTACAGAGATGCACATCACCTAATATGCTTAATTGGTAGTAGGCTTTCAAGCCTATACAGCTTGGAGTAAGACAACATGCATAAAGAGGATGATGTGGTCAAAATACTCATTTGCCTAATAATTCTGCACTCCCTGTATGTGTGTGAGAGTCTGTGTATGTGTGAGAGAGAAACTGTAGAGAGTATATGTGTGTGAGAGTCTGTGTGTATGTGTGAGAGAGAAATTGTAGAGTATATGTGTGCTAGTGTTTGTGTGTATGTGTGAGAGAGAAACTGTAGAGAGCATATGTGTGTGAGAGTCTGTGTGTATGTGTGAGAGAGAAATTGTAGAGTATATGTGTGCTAGTGTTTGTGTGTATGTGTGAGAGAGAAACTGTAGAGAGTAAATTTGTGTGAGAGTCTGTGTGTATGTGTGAGAGAGAAACTGTAGAGAGCATATGTGTGTGAGTGCCTGTGTGTATGTGTGAGAGAGAAACTGTAGAGAGTAAATTTGTGTGAGAGTCTGTGTGTATGTGTGAGAGAGAAACTGTAGAGAGTGTATGTGTGTGAGAGTCTGTGTTTATGCGTGAGAGAGAAACTGTATAGAGTAAATGTGTGTGAGAGTCTGTGTATGTGTGAGAGAGAAACTGTAGAGAGTATATGTGTCTGAGAGTCTGTGTATATGTGTGAGAGAGAAATTGTAGAGAGCATATGTGTGTGAGTGCCTGTGTGTATGTGTGAGAGAGAAACTGTAGAGAGTATATGTGTGTGAGAGTCTGTGTTTATGTGTGAGAGAGAAACTGTAGAGAGTAAGGGGCCTATCTATCTAAAGATAGGCCCCTTACTCAGAGCAGGCAGAGTTATGGAGCAGCGGTGTTTAGACCGCTGTTTCATAACTGCTGTTTCTGGCGAGTCTGAAGACTCGCCAGAAACACTGGCCCACAAGCTACATATAGGGCTTGATAAATGGGCCTCATTGTGTTTAAAAAAGCAAACAACTTACTTGTTTTCTTGCTATAGGAGCACTTAGAAATTCACAGTGTAGCCACTGTCTTCAGCTAGATAAGGGCCCTACCCTTACATATTTTAAGTTCTACTGTCACATAATTTTTGCAGCAAAAGTCCTCTACTTAACATTGGCAATAAACTGGTGAGCAGATGTCTCTTAGCAACCACATAAAAGGAAAAACTATTTTTCTGCCTTCCTGTATAGATCACAGCCCCTTGTGGGTCAAGGACAGGAAGTAATAGACCCTTCACAAATGAAGTGATTAATAATACATAGTGCAATTATTTCTATTAACTATAAGCCACTGCTTACTGCATTTTATTACAACTGTTAAACAGACTGTTTTATATCCCTTTAAAGTGGCATAAAAGTGAATATCAATAGTGTCACCAATTGTCACATGTTTGTGCACATAGCCTATAGGCATTTGCTCAGTAAAGCTTTTGTGAAGGTGAAATACTATGCATTTAAAATGTACTTTTTATTGTTTACACCTTTAAGGTAATTTTAACATAATGTTCATGTGGATAAATACCTTTGTAATTTTTATAACAATATTATAAATTGATAAACATGCTAAGCCAATGTGACAATCGGAAATCGGAAGAGATATGGTAACAACTAGGCATAGGAATTAGTATAATTTGTGATGATAAAAAAGGGGAAGAAGGCAGAAGGCAGCCACTAGCAAAATTTAGATCTTTTCAGAGCCACATTTATTCTTGTGAAAGTGCAACACATTGAGATCTGTGCCAAAGCCAGATCTTAGTGTGTTACAAGAATAAAAGCGGCTCCAAAAAGAGCCAAATGCGGCGAGCGGACGCCTTCTTCATAGCGAATGATCTGAACTTCTGGTAACAACATACATCAGATACTTTGCACAATCTTACACTAACAGCCATGAAACTGAGATGTGCCTTTCTTTATATCTCTGCTGTTAAATTTGTTGAAGAGATTTGCGCCCACAGGGATTTTCCAGTTTCTACTACAATCTAAACCTGAGCCGATGAATCTTGTGCTTTTTTAGTTAGTTCTAAGGTTGGCAAGTTGTCAGAGAGATGTATATTCTGCACCAGAGCTTGCAATACACTTTATAGCTTCCATACAAACATTCTTGTAGATTGTCAGTGCATGCAATAAAAGCAAACAAACTAACATACACAATTAAATAATGGAAAATGAAAATAATTTTAAGGTTACTATTAAAAAGCTGGTTATATAAAACCCAAAGGAAAACTTTAGTGATTCAGACAGAGCATGCAATTCTAAAAAAGGTTTCCAATTTACTTCTATTATCAAATTTGCTTTGTTCCTATGGTATTCTTTGTTGAAGTCATACATAGATAGGTGTCTGGAGCACTATATGTCAGGATATACTGCTGCCATCTAGTGCTATTACAAATGGAGAACTTTATCATCGCATATAGTGCACCAGACACATGCACACTCCTGAGTTTACTTACCTGCTTTTTAACAAAAGATACCAAGAGAACGAAGAAAATGTGATAATTGCTTCTAAGACCCCTTGAGAAAGTTTGTGAGGTAGCAAACGAAACACGTAGGATGGGCTTTGCAGAGTAGCGTTTTTTGAACAGCACCGGGAGGATTAGTTTGCTTATCTTCCGAGGTCGGTGTGTTTTGTAGCCCTTGTTTTGGTGGATTGATCCGAGCAACAAACAAAGTAAAAAGTGCAGGCTAAACAAAGAGGCTGTTGAGGAGGAGCTGCAAGGATTCGGTTTCATGCCCTGGGACTTCATGCAAACTTTTAACAGATAAGCATTTTCCTTTTATCACATTTTGAGTGCATGTTTAGCGGTTGTGTGTGATGTTGTAATAAATATGTCTGGGAATCTTGTATGCCCTTTTTTCTTTTATGTTTTATGTTTCTGCAACCGATTTGGCCCCCCATTTATCATTGTGCGGAAGGACATGATCCTCTATAGCGAACCATGTCCGCCGCACATCGAAAAATGCCGACAGCATATGCTGTCGGCATTTATCATTGCACCAGCAGTTCTTGTGAACTGCTGGTGCAATACCGCCCCCCTGCAGATTCGCGGCCGCTAGCAGGGGTGTCAATCAACCCGATCGTATTCGATCGGGTTAATTTCTGTCTGCCGCTTCAGAGCAGGCGAACAGGTTATTGAGCAGCAATTCTTAGACCGCTGCTTCATAATTTGTGTTTCTGGTGAGCCTGAAGGCTGGCCAGAAACACAAGTCATCAAGCTCGATAAATAGACCCGTATAAGTGTCCGAATATCATAAGTTGCGCCAAGGATTGCCAAATACATTTGGATGATACAACAAATTGCTTGCTCTATCTGATTCATGAACTGACACTAACTAAGCAAGTGCAGGGCAAAAGCTTGTACAACGCTCTTATTCCTATATCCACCCCCTTGTCGGCTGAGTTCTGAATACAGACCGTGTTAGGACTTATGTCGTTCTACTGTAGCGCTCTCTGCAAGGCAGCTCACTCACCTCTCCATTCATTAGTCTCAACTGGTGAAACAGGAATGAATCTATACCAGCGTTAACTGCTCTGACAGCTTAGACTGCTAAAATACTACTGACTGTGGTATTATCTGCACCTACAGGGATTTTATTCTGGACGCTTGCAAGGAAATTCTGCACAACGTCTTTCTGACCTATACTACCTAAAATTACCTACTTTATGACTGGAAAATGTGTACAGCACAAAGATGTGACAGTTTTATTACTAAGCTGTTCCGTCACATTCGGAGTAAAATATTTTTAAAGAAAGGCTTTAGAAAATGATATGCCGTTAATACGGGTAGCATTGCTCTCATATATTCAAAATGTATCCATTTTTTTCTAAGCAAACATAATGTGTGGGATTAAATGAGGCCACTTGGTTTTTTTTCAATATATGTGCCAGCATCTGCTCTGTCTTGCACATTCTGATATTTGTTTATTTTTTGTAATAGACGCAGTGCTGCCTAAAATACACTACAGTACAATATATTTATATATACATTGTGTATTGATTGCATTTGTTTGTGAATATTTTTTTAAGGGGCTTAAAAAACTTTTATAGTTCAGATTCAGCAAGCAATTTTAAGAGAATTTCAAATATTAATTTATTATCAAATTTGCTCTGTTCTCTTGCTATCCTTTGTTGAAAAGCATACCTAAGTAGCCTCAAGAGTAGCAATGAGATACTGTGAGCTAGCTAATGATTGGTGGCTACACACGTCTTGCCATTGGCTCATCAGATGTGTTCAGCTAGCTCTCAGTAGTGTATTGCTGCTCTGCTTTCGTGATTTAGATAGGGCATGCAATTTTACACTTTCCAATTATCATCAAATTTGCTTTGTTCTCTTGATATTCTTTGTTGAAAGCTAAACCTAGATAGGCTCATATGCTAATTACTAAGCCAGTGAAGGCCGCCTCTTATCTCAGTGCAATTTGAAGGTTTTTCACGGCTCTTTGCGTGAGTCGGAAGTAGCGAGCATATTACAAGTTGAAAGTAACTATGTTTGCTCGAGAGCAATTGACTTTAAAGTGCATCGGGATATGGCGACCTTAGACCTCTGGTTAACTGTTACGCTCTACTAAACAGTTGCACAAAAAAACATTAAAATTACATTTAAAAGAACAGTTACACTCATAAAAACACTAATAAAATCAATACAAAGTTATAAGGCTCAATGAAATAAGGTCTCATGTGAAAGGCTGCAAAGGGCTTTAACATAGAGAAACATACATGTACATGTCTAAATATGTATATACAGTTTTAATCAAAATTATTCAACCCCATTGCAAATCAGGTTTATTGTCAAAGTTTACAGACTTTCAGCTGTTTGCAATGAACAAATCAAACAAAAGCAATTAAAATAGCTCAACACAACAAATGCATTAAGTGGTTTCCCCAAAGTCAAGTGAAAATGCAACTTTATTAATTAATTCTGCAGTCTCAAAATTATTCAACCCTTTCATGGCAAAGCATCCTTAGTACTTAGTAGAGCACACTTTTGCTCATTTGCTGCAAACAAGGTGCATAGCCAGACACCAGCTTCTGGCAGCGTTCCTGAGGAATCTTAGCCCATTCCTCATGAGCAATGGCCTCCAGTTCAGTAATATTTTTGGGTTTGCGTGCTGCAACCGCCTTCTTCAAATCCCACCAGAGATTTTCTATTGGGTTTAAGTCAGGTGACTGTGATGGCCACTGTAACCAAGCCTTGGTGGAATTTGAGGTATGCTTGGGATCATTGTCCTGTTGCAAGGTCAATGATGGCCAAGCTTCAGCTTCCTCCCAGATGTCATGACGTTTTCTCCTAGGATTTCCTGATACTTCAATTAAACCATCTTGCCTTTCAAACGCTGCTCGTTTCCAGTGTCAGAGGATGCAAAGCAGCCCCAGAGCATCACCGAACCACCACTATGCTTAACTGTAGGCAGAGTGTTCTTTTTAGCGTATGATTCATAGTGCTGATCCATTGGGCCAAAAAGTTCCACTTTTGTTCCATCGCTCTACAGAATAGAATCCCAAAACTTTTGTGGCTTATTTATATGATTTTAAGCATATTGGAGACGACTTTTCTTGTACTTTTGAGTCAGTAGTGGTGTACATCTTGGAGTTCTGGTATGGAAACCTGCGTTTAGTATGCGCCTTACTGTGAAAACTGAAACCTCAATGCCTGTTGCCACCAAGTCTTGCCGCAAGTCTTTTGCAGTCACTCGAGTGTTTTTCTCAACCTGCCTTCTCAGAAATCTGGTTGCTATTAAAAGCTTACTTTTTCTGCCCCTTCCAGGTAGTGTAACCACTGTTCCTTTAACTTTGAACTTGCAAACTATGCTGTCCCTAGGGGCATTCAGTGCCTTCGCTATATTTTTGTATCCTGTTCCTTGTTTGTGAAGGGCGTTGATCTCTTCTCTTAACTTTTTGGACCATTCTTTTGATTTAGCCATATCTCTAACATGCAATCAATGGGTGACACTCAACAAACCCCTAACCAGTTCAGGTATTTTATGTGTTCTAGCTCAAGCACACCTGTTTTGTATGTTTGCACATTTGTGCTGTTGTGAGGGATTCTATTCAGGGGGTTGAATAATTTTTAGACTGCAGAATTCATTAAAAGTTGCATTTTCAGTTGAATTTGGGGAAACCACTTGAAGCCTTTCAATTGCTTTTGTTTGATTTGTTCATTGCAAACAGCTAAAAATCTGTAACTGTTGACAGTAAACCTGATTTGCAATGAGGGTTGAATGATTTTGATCACAACTATATATATATATATATATATATATATATATATTTATGTATTTACATGTGTATATATGTATTTACAGACATATATACACATATAAACACATAAATACACATGTATATACATATATATAAGTGCATTGGAGTCCTTTGCAGTCAGGTAGCTGAAAAAATGGAAACAAAATCATATTTATGCAATATTCATATTTAATAACGTGTTTAACTATGTATGTACAGTAAATATTTCACATTCCAATGTTCTTCACATAGGAAAATATTTTCTAAGTATGTTTAAACAGATATTCTTATATATATCTGCATATATGTATACCTATATATAATCATCTATATAGGTACAGATATATATTGTACCAAAAAAAAACCTGAAATATATATTTATGAATAAATAGAACATATTCTGCTATGTGAAGAAGTTGGAATGTGAAGAAAATAGAAGAGTTGGTTAAACGCGTGACTTGGTGTTCCTTTTTTTCTCACCTTTCGTGATCCATTGAAATCTATTTGGGGATACATTAACGCAGTTGCAATATTCTAACTTTAGCTTTTTGCGAGCTTTAGGTTAACGCACAAGCTAAATCTTTTTACTTTCAATTTATAATACTCGTGCAACCTGACACGCAAAAGAAGCAGAGTAAACATGCAAGTGCGAGCCATAAATAGCGCTCCACTTGTAATCTACCCCATGGATAGGTACACGGATACCATTTTGACTATGTATTTACCCTCTTTGCATTGGTTAAACAGATAATAAAATGAATTTGTTTAAAAATGAACAAGAGTGTTATATTTTTATACTATAACACTCCTTTAATCACACTATTTTGTAGTTCACTTTTTAGTGTCCATTTAATAAATAAAGATTGAATATTTTACAGGTGGACAATAGTCTGGTTATTATGGTGTAATTTTTAATGTTCTATTATAATAGGTAAAATATGTTAAAAGTGGATAATAGTCTGGTTATTGTAACTATAACCTTGGTTCCAATGACACTTCATATTACACTGTATACCAGAGCAGTCACATGGGTGAAGAATACTGCTCTTTATTACTGCATTACAGAATATCTATTCATTATCTTGTCATCTACAACAATGACGATTTCTTTTCTAAAGAAACTAAAAATATAAAAGCACCTGAGGAAATGACTCTGATGTTTCTCAGCTTCATTGTTTAAAGGGACAGTAAAGTCATAACTACATGGATTTGATAGAGCATGACATTTTAAACAATTTTCCAATTTCATTTAGTATCCTTTGTTAAAGAGTAGTCCTAGGTGAGCTCAGGAGTGTGAATGTGTTATGCATAGTTGCAAACACTGCTGCCATACGGCTAGATTACGAGTTTTGCGTTATGGGTGAAAAAGCAGCATTAAGGCGCATAACGCTGCTTTTTCACTACCGCTGGTATTGCGAGTCTTGCAGGTTTAGGGGCACTGCACACTTTTTTGGCCGTAATGCAAATTAACTTACGCAATTTGCGTAAAGTCTTTTTTCAATGAGGACTTCCATAGCGCCGATATTACAAGCCTATCCCGCAAGATTCGCAACGCAATCTAAAGTCAGTAGTTATGAGTTTTACGCTACAAAGCTGTAACATAAAACTCATAACTAAAGTGCTGAAAAGTACACTAACACCCATAAACTACCTATTAACCCCTAAACCGAGGCCCTCCTGCATTGCAAACACTAAAATAAAATATTAATCCCTAATCTGCCGCTCCCGACATCGCCGCCACTATAATAAACATATTAACCCCTAAACCGCTGCACTCCCACCTTGCAAACACTAGTTAAATATTATTAACCCCTAATCTGCTGTCCCTAACATCGCCACAACCTACATTAGTTATTAACTCCTAATCTGCCGCCTCCAACGTCGCCGCCCCTATACTAAATTTATTAACCCCTAAAAATAAGTCTAACCCTAACCCTAACACCCTCTAACTTAAATATAATTAAAATAAATCTAAATAAAAATTCCTATCATTACCTAACTAATTCCTATTTAAAACTAAATACCTACCTATAAAATAAACCCAAAGATAGCTACAATATAACTAATAGTTACATTGTATCTATCTTAGGGTTTATTTTTATTTTACAGGCAAGTTTGTATTTATTTTAACTAGGTAGAATAGTTACTAAATAGTTATTAACTATTTACTAACTACCTAGCTAAAATAAATACAAATTTACCTGTAAAATAAAACCTAACCTGAGTTACACTAACACCTAACATTACACTACAATTAAATAAATTACCTAAATTAAATAAAATTACCTAAATTACACCCCCCCACACTAAATTACACAAATAAAAAAAGAAATGATCAGATATTTAAACAAATTACACCTAATCTAATAGCCCTATCAAAATAAAAAAGCCCCCCCCCCAAATAAAAAAAAACCTTAGCCTAAACTAAACTACCAATAGCCCTTAAAAGGGCCTTTTGCGGGGCATTGCCCCCAAGAAATCAGCTCTTTTACCTGTAAAAAAAAAATACAAACACCCCCCCAACAGTAAAACCCACCACCCACACAACCAACCCCCCAAATAAAATCCTAACTAAAAAAAACCTAAGCTCCCTATTGCCCTGAAAATGGCATTTGGATGGGCATTGCCCTTAAAAGGGCATTTAGCTCTTTTTCAATTGCCCAAACCCTAATCTAAAAATAAAACCCACCCAATAAACCCATAAAAAAACCTAACTCTAACCCCCGAAGATCCACTTACAGTTTTAAAGCTGGACATCCATCCTCAACGAAGCCGGGAGAAGTCTTCATCCAAGCGGCAAGAAGTCCTCAACGAAGACGGGAGAAGTCTTCATCCAAGCCGGTAGAAGTGGTCCTCCAGACGGGCAGAAGTCTTCATCCAAACGGCATCTTCTATCTTCATCCTTCCGACGCGGGGCATCCTCTTCTTTCCACGACTAACGACGAATGAAGGTTCCTTTAAAATGACGTCATCCAAGATGGTGTCCCTTGAATTCCGATTGGCTGATAGAAATCTATCAGCCAATCAGAATTAAAGGTGACAAAATCCCATTGGCTAATCCAATCAGCCAATAGGACTGAGCTTACATTCTATTGGCTGATTGGAACAGCCCATAGAATGCGAGCTCAATCCTCAATCCTTCTGCCGGCTTGGATGAAGACTTCTCCAAGCTTTGTTAAGGACTTCTTGCTGCTTGGATGAAGACTTCATCCGGCTTCGTTGAGGATGGATGTCCGGTCTTCAAAACTGTAAGTGGATCTTCGGGGGTTAGTGTTAGGTTTTTTTAAGGGTTTATTGGATGGGTTTTATTTTTAGATTAGGGTTTGGGCAGTTGAAAAAGAGCTGTATGCCCTTTTAAGGGCAATGCCCATCCAAATTCCCTTTTCAGGGCAATGGGGAGCTTAGGTTTTTTTAGTTAGGATTTTATTTAGGGGGTTGGTTGTGTGGGTGGTGGGTTTTACTGTTGGGGGGTTGTTTGTAAAAAATGTTTACAGGTAAAAGAGCTGATTTCTTTGGGGCAATGCCCGGCAAAAGGCCCTTTTAAAGGCTATTGGTAGTTTAGTTTAGGCTAAGGTTTTTTTTTTACATTGTAGCTATCTTAGGGTTTATTTTATAGGTAAGTATTTAGTTTTAAATAGGAATAATTTAAGTAATGATAGTAGGTTTTATTTAGATTTATTTTAATTATATTTAAGTTAGGGGGTGTTATGGTTAGGGTTAGACTTAGGTTTAGGGGTTAATAAATTTAGTATAGTGGCAGCGACGTTGGGGGCGGCAGATTAGGGGTTAATAAATTTAGGTAGGTGGCAGGGATGTTAGGGGCAGCAGATTAGGGGTTAATAATATTTAACTAGTGTTTGCGAGGCGGGAGTGCGGCGGTTAGGGGTTAATATGTTTATTATAGTGGCAGCGATGTCCGGAGTGGCAGATTAGGGGTTAATAAGTATAATGTAGGTGTCGGTGATGGCAGATTAGGGGTTAATAAGTGTAAGATTAGGGGTGTTTAGACTCAGGGTTCATGTTAGGGTGTTAGGTGTAAACATAAATTTATTTTCCCCATAGGAATCAATTTTGCTCTACGCTCACTTTTTGCCTAATAACACTGTGTTTATGAAAACCTGTAATACCAGCACTGTAGGAAAGTGAGCGGTGACAATAACGTGCAAGTTGGCACCCCACCTCTCATAACGCAAAACTCGTAATCTAGCCGATAGACTGCTAAAGAGAGACATATGCACCCTCCTAAGCTCCTATTAGCCTCCCTAGGTTTACTCTTCAACAAAAGATACCAAGAAAACAATCACATTTTATAATAGTAAAAAGTTGATTGAAACTGTATGTTCTATCTGAATCATGAATGTTTCATTTTAACTTCACTTTCACTTTGATGAGAAAAAAAAATGTTACATTAAGAGTTCCCAGTGCAAAAAATTGCAGGGTAATAACTCCAATTACAGAAATGTTATGTGTGTAAAGGAAGGCATAAATGATCGTTTGTTGTATCGAATAAAAAACAAACCAAAATAAAAACATAAAAAAACAAGAAAATAAATAAAATAGGTGTCCGGTGCCAAATAAACATACTTTTTGTTTTCATTCTTGCGGAGACTTATCCATATACAGTATCAGTAGTGCACAAACATGTTTATCCTTATTCTTTCAGTGTTACTTTAAAAAAATCACCCTTTGCGCATAGAACAGTATTTGCATATCTCTAACTGCTGTTCTTTTATATGCATGAAAATAAAGTAATTGAGGTTATTTGATCAGTTACGAATTCTCACTTCTTGCCCGCTGTGAGCTCTGCAGATGACATTAGCATGATGGGAAGCTAAAAGATGTCAAATGTAAGACCACACGCAAATAAAATGTTTGTCATACCTCTGTCATCTCTTTTTGAGACCATGGGATAAACTCTAAAACTAGGTTTGGGCTCTGATTTTTATAAAAAGCTGCAGGGGGGTGGTCTCATCTCCCAAGACTGCCTAGAATGTTATACTAAGGTTATGGCTGCCAGCTGGGGTTCCCAGCTCAGCCGTGATTTCCTTGCCAGCTATGAGTTGTACATGCTGCAGGGAGCACGCACCACACTACTCATGTTCCTTCCTGCATGCTGTGCACCATGGGTAAACTCATATCTGCCTAAGAACACATGGCTGACTGGGGCTCCTACTTCTAGCAAGAGAACTCAAATCAAAGTTCACTACGTCAGAAATCCAACCACTGGGGATGTGAGTCTGAAGAGGATGCTTCATGCCCAGAGGACACAGGTAAATAGGAGTGGTTTTGGGCATAGCGTGTATAGGTTTTCCCAGCTGTGTATTCCTGCCTGAAGGCGATTGGTGGAGCCCTTCTGACTTGCACATCACATAGCTCTGTCACCTTTGGCTTTGATTGATGTGGTGCGCTGAGATTTGTTCATAGCTCAGTATGTACCCAAGGGCTAGACAGATTCCACAGTTATCTGAGGATCTATTTCACTTTCACCGGTTAGCTTAAAACTGAGATGAGGAATGAGTTAAACTCAGAATAAACATAACACATTTCAGTGCACTTTCATGACTTATTTTGCCCGCATTTGTGTAAAATTCCTAAGAAAAGCTGGTTCCACACTCCCCAAAGGCCACAGTAAAGGAGACCAAGATTTTCAAGCGGTGTATCACTTGTCTAAGGTTTAAAAATACTTGTATCAAAACAACAACTAACAAAATTATAATGTAAAATAATCATTTTGGGTTTAATGTCCCTTTAAGCATAAAACACTTCCCACATACATAATAATGCACACACACCCCCCAAACGCACACACATTCACATACATACACACAAACACATACACATCCACATCACACAGATACACATACACACACACCACAAACACACATACACATACATAAACATACACACACATCACACACACACAAACACATCCACATCACACATATACAAATCACACAGATACACATACACACACACACCACAAACACACATACACATACATAAACATACACACACACATACACAAACACCCACATCACACATACACACAAACACATCCACATCACACATATACAAATCACACAGATACACATACACACACACACCACAAACACACATACACATCACACACATACACACACACACATCACACACATACACATACATAAACATACACATACATCACACACATACATATACATAAACATACACACACACATACACAAACACACACACCACAAATACACACTCACCACAAACACACATACATAAACATACACACACACATACACAAACACACACATCACATACAGCACAAACACACACACACAGTTCTCAAAAAGCACTAATGTTTACAGCAATATTTTGGATTGCTAGCCCAATGAGAACACTAATCGTGCTCTCTGCGCTATCCATAGCAATGATATTACCATTGTGTAATCATGCATCCCAATCTTCAATATTTAATTTGACACAATTAATCACATTTATAAAGTAACATACAATGCTACCAGGTATTTTTTTATATTGCAGCAGATATTTTATAGTGCCAATAAATATGCAGAATTAGCAAACACCACTTTTTGTTTTCTTATTGACATAGCTGCAAGAATAGGTTTCAATTGAATAGTTCTATCATTTTATAATTAAAATTTACAGAAAACAGATTTTCTACATATTCCCAACCACACTGGAAACTAACTTTAGCATATTATCAATGATCAAAAGCTTGTTCTATGGCGATTTACTACCTGTATACACACACGCAGGCACAAAATTAAATGGTTCAAAAACAGTTAAACACAACTTTTTTTTGTGATTTTTTTTTTTTTATTATATTTTTATTGAGGTTGTTAAATTGAAACACAATAACAAGGTTACATTGCAAGTATGAACATAAGCATATGTCCGCACATTAACAAGACTATCGTCAGAGTATTGATCAGTATAATATAAAGAATAACAGCAATACGCCTCTAGTACATCATAGCATACAAATGCATATAATTTTAGACATAAGTTCAACTAGGTAAAAAATAAATAACCTCAATAGTCAGTAATCAACCTCTTTTATATTTCTTAATAGTTGCTATATATATGTAATTAACCCTCTTCTAACTAAGGAGGCCACTCTTCGGTCTCAGGTAATCATCTGGTGACTGTTTGTAAGAGGGAAGCTTATCAAAAGTATTTGATTTATAGGAGCACTTTTGGGTCCGTAGGACTGAAGTTATAAACAATAAATAGAATGAATTCAATAAGGACTCTATAGGATATATTTTCCTCAGCTTATCTATATAAGTGTAATGTGGGGTACAGAGCTAAGATTTGGGTAAAATGTATGCTAGAATGGTGTGTATATATGGACAGGGACTATGAGGTCGTATAGAGAAATGTATATACCATAAAAAGCAAACACATAATGTTGAAACAGACAGTTGCAACGAAACCACAGAAATAACGTAGCTAATAGGAGACTGTGCATACAAATGAATGACTGCCATCCCCATAATCTTGTAAAAACTTTGACACAATTATAGACTAACAATGCGAATAACCACATAATTTTTATCTTCCTAATTACTATCTGCAGCATATTAGATCTCTTGCCTCCTGTCGTTGCCTCACATCTTGTACTCAACAGGAAAGTTACCCATGACATATAACTGAACTAAGGACTATTATGGTGTTGGGTATCCAGAAGAGCGTTTAAACAATAAGCAGAATACCTTTTAATATAAAGCAAGGAGTCCCGTATGTAATTGATACTGAACGGTATAGGAGGCCTATGTAGGTTTAAAATTAAGATGTAGCCATAATATAGCATAATGTCCATATTTTCGTTTGAACATACCTTAGCACCCAAGCACGGGCCCTATACCTAGGTGGCAGGTAGATTAACTATATTAGTAGTCAGAGTATGGACTAAAAGTAAGCGATAAGGCTCAACTTTAAATTATTCTTAATACAAAGCGCGGTTGGCATTATATGTTTTAAGGTCCTGCATATCAACATTGAAAACAACTATTTATGGTCAAGTAACGGAACAGCGCTCTTATCAACACCCATGTAGCACATACTACAATAATAGTGAATCAGGTGTGGTGCTATAGTATTATGATTACATAGATGTTGGGAATCACTAGTTGGGTATTAGGTGAATGATAGAGAGGCTTTATGCATATTAAAGTATACTAGGACCTGTATTAGTTCAGGACTAAAGTGCAGCCCTACCAACTATATAATCCTATATTCCAACAAATTAGCAAGTACAAAGGTCAACAGGATATTATAACTAAATTACATATGGTAGGCAGCTGAGATTACTGATATATCCGCAATCTCCCTTATTATGATGGGTATATATAGTATACAATAGGTAGACCCATTATTTAAACACAACCAGTAATAGCAGAGCCAAGATTAGTATAATTGGATATCTCTGCATATCTATAGCAGCGCATATTCCCCCTCAGCTTGACATAATATAAACACATAAAACTTGTTTTGCACACCCTCATACAGAAACATATGTTATATACTGCCATACTTAGATAGCAGACATAGGACAAAGAATTCTCAGTAAGCTAAGGATACCCATACCAACTAACTTAGCAGAGCTGAACTATCAAGTTAAATCTTGGGCACATTTCCTATAACAGTAAAAGACATATCAAACCAATTCCTAGATATGTTGTGAACTATTCTATTATATGAGACAAAATATGGTAAAATTGATAGTATCTAGAAAGGTATTAATAACTAAAACTATTGCAGCATAAACATTTTAAAACTGCAGGAGACAGATCTATATCAGCTATTAGAAAAAATAGCTGCACATAATGTCCTTCGGTTATGCACGCTATCCTACCCCGACTGTCACCACAGTCCAGACAGCAGTCTCAGGGCCTTGTCGCTTGTATGAATGGATATAGCCCCTGCATTTCAGAGACAAACTAGGTATCCAACTGATCTCCAGACCTCCAATACTAAGTGTGTCCAGTACACCTCTCAGGACCGAACCAGTCTCTGCAATTGGATAAGTATCTGGGTCTCCACCGCCTGTCACTCTATAGATGTTCAGCACCTGTACCATCTCGGTATCTCTCATCCTCCTAGTTGCGATCAGTGCAGGTAAGCATCTATCTCTGGAATTGTCACCTCCGTCAGATGAAAGTAAGACCTTGATGGCATCTCATGACCCTCGCTCCACTCCGATCACCAATTCCGCCATAAATGCACCATCCAACAATGGTCAAACAGATAGCTGCGGTTTCTGCTGGCTCTGCGTCTCCCGTCCTTCAGCACTATAAGCGGGCTCCTTCTCCAGCTTCACCTGTTGCTCATTAGTTGGGTGTTGAGGGCAGGTATGTTTGACGATTATCTGGACAAGCTCTCTCCTCAAATCCTTGAACATAGTATTCACGGCATTACAGAGATCCTCCATGGTTCAGAGTGTAAGAATTCTAATAAGCAGTATATAAAGGAGCTTGAGTTATCTGGGCTGTAATGTGTCACAAGGGTAAAAACGCAATATGGCCGCTACCCAATGGCTTCTATACCGACCAGTTCACTAACAAAGTATGCAGCTCGGCGGTCCCCTTAGCTTAAAGTGTAGGTTACACTGTTAGTCAGGTCAGTCCCGCCGGACTTCAATCTCACTTTTGGAGCATTATTCGTTCAGATGAGTGGCTATTTTTAACATAAAAGACAAAAGTTATAATAATGTGCGTCCATTCTGTTGCCGAGCTAGCTCCGCCCCCCCCCCCATTTTTTGTGATTTAATTAAACAGTAGGGAACAAATACTTGACAAGTATTTCTCTTTGCAAAATGTCGCTGGAATTTGTCACACTAACACTGTGATTACATTTTGTGCCCCAAAAGCAGGACCTGAAAGCTTTGCTTCAATGATTTCTTGTACATTAAATCCGGCCAGTCATTTTAAAGGAATATTTTTAGATGCATTGAAGCTTATTTGTTTTGCTTTTTTATCTGCTACAGGTTGGGGCCCATATTTTTTTTCATTATTATTTTGTTTTTTAAGTAAACCAGATACACTTTAAATAGTCACTGTGATTTTTTTTTGTTCTACTAAAAATACAGTTTACTTAATTACAAGTCAGTACAATTCTAAAAATATATATTTACAATTTCATGCTACTATAGGTTAACCCTTTGGTTACAAGACATGTCTGTAGGGCACAGTGAATTTATTTGATGTCTGTATGATACAATTATCAAATAAAAGCCACACCTTTCATTTAAATAATAAACTAAAATAAATTATTTATGAACTGAACTAAAAGTATTTAAAGAGACATACAAGAGCAATGATATACTCTGTGTTAGAGCATTTTCATTTGCTGCCATATAATGCTCTAGACATGGGCATACTCCAGAGCCTACCTAGGTATGCTCTCCAACAAAGGATTCTAAGATAATCAAGTACATTTGATAATGGAAGTACATTTAAAAGTTTTTAAAATTGCATGCTTTATCTGAATCATTAAAGGGACATGAAACCCAAAATGTTTATTTCATGATTCAGATAGAGCATGTAATGTTAAACAAATTTTCAATTCAGCTCTATCTAATTTGCTTAATTCTCTTGCTATCCTTTGTTGAAGCAACAGTAAAACACTACTGGGAGCTGGCTGAATGCATTGTGAGCCAATAGCATGAGGCATATATGAGCAGCTACCAATCAGCAGCCCTGAGCATACCTAGGTATACTTTTCAACAAAGTATACCAAGAGAGCAAAGGAAATTAGATAATAGAAGTAAATTGGAAAGTTGTTTAATATTACATACGCTATTTAAATCATGAAAGGAAACTTTTTGGTTTCATGTCCCTTTAAAGTTTAATTTTGACTTCTATGTTCTTAGGGATGCTTGGTGTCCAGTATTCAACCAGAGAGTCAAATATTTTAGCAGATTCTCCAGTTAAATCTATTGGGAAAAAAATAATGGACACTTAAATGTCCAAATGTCCAATTCCTCTGAATGGCAGCTAAGTTGTAATTGTCTCCTATGCCTCTTTGCATTACAAACATATTCCATAAAGAACTGATACTGCACATGCATTACTCTGTGTTACTAGCAGCCAAAGAGGGTAAAAAACACTGTTATATATATATATATATATATATATATATATATCTCAGTATAATTTTGAGCCATTATCAGTCAAACTTCTTGCCATATACCATATCCCTGTCTAACCCTTTTTTTAAAAAATTCAATGGTGTGCTATAGCGATATTGGCCACACTAAACCTTCTCTGATAAATATCAATATGAGATTGCACGCTATCCAGCAATACTGCTTATGGTGTCCTGCCCTATCATTAGCGTGCCACTTGTAACATAGCCCACAATGTGCAAAGGACAATAGTAGTAAAATAAAATGTTCCAATGATTTACAGCATTTTATTTCTCCATTAGAAAACACACCAAGCAAAGCAACACTTGATGTCGTCCCTCATACTGTAAGCCTATCGTTTCTATCGTTCACATTATAGAACATCACAATATTATCTTTCTTTGCTATGTTGCAGTTAATATTCAAAATAGCAAATTATCATTCAATTTCCTGAAACATTTGAGGGGATAAATAAATTGTTCTTTCTCCTGATCAGGATATGCACAAAGACACATATTGTGATAAGTGTTGATGGGCTTCTCTTGGTGTGATGCATTTTATTGCAGAGCATAGTAAACTTGGCTTTACTTACTTACAAATGAGAGGCGTTCTTATATCTGTCAGCTCCAGGTGCCATAGAAGTTCATCTTACATCAACTGTTAATTATATGTAAATATGCATCCTGCTCCCAATCAGCTGCTTTTTAGTGGCTTTGTCATATAAAATTGCAGACAGCTGAAAGCATTTATCAAATGTAATAAAAGATATATACTGTACATGTCCGTTCTGCATGTGCACAAGAGAATGTGGGCTACAGAGAAAGAGAAAATGAATCTTAAGGGAAAAATGTAGTAGAAAAAAGTTGGAAAACATCTCTGCTAATAGTACATGATAGTTAAATAGTATGTGCACTTTTTATCCCTCTGGACAGTAGGGCATTTTTGGGCATCTAAAGCTTTGGCACATGCCCAGTGAAAAGCTCTTAAACATCTTGAGATTTTACTATAAAATGTTTAGTTATGCATAGTAAAACAACTTTGTAATATACTTTTATTTTGTGCCCTTCGACTGTTCTAATTCTCAGAACTTGAAATGCGCCTGCTGACTTCTCAAGGCCAACCCTGTTACATACAGTTCCCTAATCGGCTTTAACAGATAACTACAAAACAATGCCCTTTATACAATTGTGGGTAGCCTTGCAGTCTGCAGACTCAAGCCCAAATTAGGCGAGTGGTGGGTGTAGTTTGATTATTGAAAAACAATTGCAGCAAACAAGATATGAATTTGTTTTTAAAATAACTTGGCAGATATGTTATTCTATAGCAACACAACATAAATGTGCTGTAACTACACAGTATTTACTGTCTCTTTAACTCAAATCCCATGCAGCCAAGAAGGGCATGTAGTCACCTATTGGAAAGGGAACTTTCCTCTTTACTCATTTTACCCTCTGGTTATCTGTGTGGTCAGTATAGAAATGTCAGTTTTCTAACCTGTTAGACACCAGGTTTAGAGTGATTCAAGTGATAGAGCTGTGGAACTGTGATTCTATATCAATATAAAAGGAATCCATGCTACCACCAGGCAACTTGTTGTGGTTTAAAATAACAAAACCAGCTAATTCATATTCACAAATAAACCTAAAAATGCAATATCTCATATATTTTATACTGCAACTGATATAACAATTTTACGGTATACTGTCCCTTTAAAGAGAAGATGTAAATATTGTAATTTATTCACCCATTGTACACCAAGGTCCGTCTCTATTTTGCAGCAAAAATAAACCCATAGATCTGTAAGATGTTAAAGATAACAGACTACTCTCTCAGATGGGAGGTAATCCCTTTAGATTCCTATGGTTGATATACAATGGTGAATATTTAATTCACTATACACTAAAAAATTCACAGAGAGATAAAATGGATTGGTCAAGGAAACTGGAACCCCCCAAAGCTAAAGTTACAAAAAATAAAAAATTACAGAAAAAAATAAACAAAGGTATCCAAAATAAAAAATTTAAACCTAAACTAATACCCCAATAAAAATAAAAAACCCTCCCAAAATAAAAGCACCCCCTAATCTAATACTAAACTACCAATAGCCCTTAAAAGGGCCTTTTGTAGGACATTGCCCTAAGTTAAACAGCTCTTTTACCTCTAAAAAATACTAAATCCCCCCTAACAGTAAACCCCCCATCCACCAAAACCCCCAAAATAAAAAAAAACTAACACTAAAAAAATCTAAACTACCCATTGACCCTAAAGGGGCATTTGTATGGGCATTGCCCTTAAAAGGGCATTCAGCTCTTTTTCAAGCCCAAAAAACCCCTAATCTAAAAAAAAAAAAAAACACCCCAAATATTAAAATAAAAAAGCTTAAACCTAAGCCCCAAATAGGTACTCACTGTTCCTGAAGTCCGGCGGAGAAGGTCTTCTTCCAGACGGATCTATCATCTTCTATCTTCATCCGGAGTGAAGGCGGTGCGGAGCAGAGGTGTGGAGCTGTGTTCCCGATGCCTGGATCCTCAGCGGCGGTCCTCAACGAAGGTCACCGGCGGCATGAAGGCTGCACTTCATCCGATGTCCATCGTAGAATGAAGATTGAATGCAAAGTCCCGCAATCAATTTGGGGTACCTTGCATTCCTATTGGCTGTTCAAATCAGCCAATAAGATTTCATTAGCTCTCATCCTATTGGCTGATTTTAAAATATCAGCCAACAGGAATGCAACATACCCCAATAAATATGGGCAGACAATTGCATGAAGAGAAGGAACGCCGCCGCCGAGTATTGCCACATCTGGGAAGACCGATCCGTACCTCCGCTCTGCGTCGCCTTTGCTGTGGATGAAGATAGAAGATGATGGACCCGCCTGGAAGAAGCCCTTCTCCACCGAACTTCAGGAACCGTGAGTACCTATTTGGGGCTTAGTGTTCGGTTTTTTTTTTTGTTTTTTTTTTAAGATTAGGGATTTGGGCGCTGTAAAAGAGCTGAATGCCATTTTAATGGCAGTGCCCATACAAATGCCCCTTTAGGGGCAATAAGTAGTTTCTTTTTTTAAGTGTTAGGTTTTTTTATTTTGGGGGGTTTTGTGGGTGTGGGGTTTTACTGTTAGGGGGACTTGGTTTATTTTAATGTAAAAGTTCTGATTTCCTTAGGGCAATGCCCTACAAAAAGCCCTTTTATGGGCTATTAGTAGTTAATTCTTAGATTAGGGGGTGTTTTTATATTGGGGGGCTTTTATATTTTCATAGGGATTAGGTTTAATTTTTTTATTTAGGATAATGTGGTTTATTATTTTGTGTAATGTTAGACTTTTTTATTTTGTGTAATGTTAGACTTTTTTTATTTTTTGTAATTTTAGATTAGTTTAAACTTAGTTTTCTTTATTTTTGAAGTTATGTTAGGTTTTTTATTTTAATTGTAATTTAGGATTATTTTAATTTATGTAATGGGGTTAATTTATGGGGGTGTTAGGTTAGGGGGCTTAGTTATTAGTTATTTTCGTTGTGGGGTTTGGCGGTTTAGGGGTTAAAAGATTTAGGCCCCTATTTAAGAAAGGTCTTGCGGACCTGATCTGACACTGCGGATCAGGTCCGCAAGACCTCGCTGAATGCGGAGAGCAATACGCTCTCCGGATTCAGCATTGCACCAGCAGCTCACAAGAGCTGCTGGTGCAACGCCGCCCCCTGCAGACAATGGGCCGCCAGCAGGGGGTGTCAATCCTGTCTGCCTGCTCAGAGCAGGCGGACAGGGTTATGGAGCAGCAGTCTTTGTGACCGCTGCTTCATAACTGCTGTTTCTGGCGAGTCTGAAGACTCGCCAGAAACACGGACCAACAAGCTCCCTACGGAGCTTGTTAAATGGGCCCCTCTTTATGTTAATTGCAATGTGGATAAATGGCTGTTTAGGGATTAATAGATTTATTAGGTTAATTAGTGATCTGGGTTAATGGCGGTTTAGGGGTTAATAGATGTATTAGGTAGTTTGCGATTTTGGGGTTTGCGGATTTAGGGGTTAATAATTTTATTAGGTAGTTGGTTGTTGTTTTTTTCTTAATACTTATTGCGGGAGGTTAGTTTTTTTTTTTTAATGCTTATTGCGGGCGGTTAGGTTTTTTTTTTATACTTATTGCGGGAGGTTAGTTTTTTTTTTTAATGCTTATTGCGGGCGGTTAGGTTTTTTTTTTATACTTATTGCGGGAGGTTAGTTTTTTTTTTAATACTTATTGAGGGCGGTTAGGTTTTTTTTTTATACTTATTGCGGGCGGTTAGTTTTTTTTTTTAAATGCTTATTGCAGGCGGTTAGGTTTTTTTTAATGCTTATTGCAGGTGGTTATGTTTTTTTTTTTAAATACTTATTGCAGGCGGCTAGGTTTTTTTTAATACTTATTGCGGGCGGTTAGGTTTTTTATTTAATACTTATTGCGGGCGGTTATGTTTTTTATTTAATACTTATTGCGGGCGGTTATGTTTTTTATTTAATACTTATTGCGGGCGGTTATGTTTTTTATTTAATACTTATTGCGGGCGGTTAGCTTTTTGTTTTTGTAATGCTCCGTTTGCCTTTGCTGCATCCACGTGCCACCCTGCCATTTTCGGAATCAACCTGAATGCACCTTCGCTGCATCCAGGTGAATTATTTTTGAGCAGCAGAAGAAGGGTATTGGGTTAAATGAGAGATATCAGTTGACAAATCAAAGGAACTGTGAAAGAGAGTAAGGGGATCAGGGTAAATGATAGACACCAGGTAAAAAATCAGAGGTACTGTGCAAACAAGGAAGGGTAATAGAATAAATACAAGATACCAGGTCAAAAATCAGAGGTACTGTGCAAACAAGGAAGGGTAATAGAATAAATACAAGATACCAGTTCACAAATCAGAGGTACTATGCAAAAAAGAAAGGGTACCAGGTTAAAATGAGTGATACTAGGTCACAGTTTGGAAGCACAGAGCAACAGAGGGAGATTATTTTGTTTAGTTGAGAGATGCCAGATAACAGAACAGAGGGTAACACGTTAGATGATAGATGCAGATAACAGAACAGAGGGTAATACGTTAGATGATATATGCAGATAACAGAACAGAGGGTAACACGTTAGATGAGAGATGCCAGGTAACAGAACAGATAGTAACACGTTAGATGAGAGATGTCAGATAACAGTACAGAGGGTAACACATTAGATGGTAGATGCAGAGAGCAGAACAGAGGGTAACACATTAGATGAGAGATGCAGATAACAGAACAGAGGGTAACACGTTATATGAGAGATGCAGAGAACAGAACAGAGGGTAACACGTTAGATGAGAGATGCAGATAACAGAACAGAGGGTAACACGTTAGATGAGAGATGTCAGATAACAGAACAGAGGGTAACACGTTAGAGAAGAGATACCAGATAACAGAACAGAGGGTAACACGTTGGATGATAGATACAGATAACAGAACAGAGGGAAACACGTTAGATGATAGATGCAGATAACAGAACAGAGGGTAATACGTTAGATGATATATGCAGATAACAGAACAGAGGGTAACACGTTAGACGAGAGATGCCAGGTAACAGAACAGATAGTAACACGTTAGATGAGAGATGTCAGATAACAGTACAGAGGGTAACACGTTAGATGAGAGATGTCAGATAACAGTACAGAGGGTAACACATTAGATGGTAGATGCAGAGAGCAGAACAGAGGGTAACACGTTAGATGAGAGATGCAGAGAACAGAACAGAGGGTAACACGTTAGATGAGAGATGCAGATAACAGAACAGAGGGTAACACGTTAGATGA
This sequence comes from Bombina bombina, assembly GCF_027579735.1. Classification (NCBI taxonomy): domain Eukaryota; kingdom Metazoa; phylum Chordata; class Amphibia; order Anura; family Bombinatoridae; genus Bombina; species Bombina bombina. The sequence goes on from NC_069503.1 coordinate 249,042,071, forward strand.
GAGATGTCAGATAACAGAACAGAGGGTAACACGTTAGATGATAGATGTCAGATAACAGAACAGAGGGTAACACGTTAGAGAAGAGATACCAGATAACAGAACAGAGGGTAACATGTTAGATGAGAGATCACAGATAACAGAACAGAGGGTAAAACGTTAGATGAGAGATGCAGAGAACAGAACAGAGGGTAACACGTTAGATGAGAAATACAGATAACAGAACGGAGGGTAACACGTTAGATGAGAGATGCAGAGAACAGAACAGAGGGTAACACGTTAGATGAGAGCTGCCAGGTAACAGAACGGAGGGTAACACATTAGATAAGAGATGCAGATAACAGAACAGAAGGTAACATGTTAGATGTGAGATCACAAATAACAGAACAGAGGGTAACACGCTAGATGATAGATGCAAATAACAGAACAGAGGGTAACACATTAGATAAGAGATGTCAGATAACAGAACAGAGGGTAACACGTTAGATGATAGATGCAGAGAGCAGAACAGAGGGTAACACGTTAGATGACAGATGTCAGATAACAGAACAGATTGTAACACATTAGATAAGAGATGCCAGATAACAGAACAGAGGGTAACACGTTAGATGAGAGATGCCAGATAACAGAACAGAGGGTAACACATTAGATGAGAGATGTCAGATAACAGAACAGAGGGTAACACGTTAGATGATGCAGATAACAGAACAGAGGGTAACACATTAGATAAGAGATGCCAGATAACAGAACAGAGGGTAACACGTTAGATGAGAGATGTCAGATAACAGAACAGAGGGTAACACGTTAGATGATAGATGCAGATAATAGAACAGAGGGTAACACGTTAGATGATGCAGATAACAAAACAGAGGGTAACACGTTAGATGACAGATGTCAGATAACAGAACAGAGGGTTACACATTAGATAAGAGATGCCAGATAACAGAACAGAGGGTAACACGTTAGATGAGAGATGTCAGATAACAGAACAGAGGGTAACACGTTAGATGATAGATGCAGATAACAGAACAGAGGGTAACACATTAGATGACAGATGTCAGATAACAGAACAGAGGGTAACACGTTAGATGATGCAGATAACAGAACAGAGGGTAACACATTAGATAAGAGATGCCAGATAACAGAACAGAGGGTAACACGTTAGATGAGAGATGTCAGATAACAGAACAGAGGGTAACACGTTAGATGATGCAGATAACAGAACAGAGGGTAACACGTTAGATGACAGATGTCAGATAACAGAACAGAGGGTAACACGTTAGATGATGCAGATAACAGAACAGAGGGTAACACGTTAGATGACAGATGTCAGATAACAGAACAGAGGGTTAGACGTTAGCTGATAGATGCAGATAACAGAACAGAGGGTAACACGTTAGATGACAGATGTCAGATAACAGAACAGAGGGTAACACGTTAGATGACAGATGTCAGATAACAGAACAAAGGGTAACACGTTAGATGCCAGAAAGGAGAACAGAGGGTAACACGTTAGATGAGAGATGCCAGATAACAGAACAGAGGGTAACATGTTAGGTGAGAGATCACAGATAACAGAACAGAGGGTAACACGCTAGATGACAGTTGCCAGATAACAGAACAGAGGGTAACACATTAGATAAGAGATGCCAGATAACAGAACAGAGGGTAACACGTTAGATGAGAGATGCCAGATAACAGAACAGAGGGTAACACGTTAGATGATGCAGATAACAGAACAGAGGGTAACACGTTAGATGCCAGAAAGGAGAACAGAGGGTAACACGTTAGATGAGAGATCACAGATAACAGAACAGAGGCTAACACGCTAGATGAGAGTTGCCAGATAACAGAACAGAGGGTAACACATTAGATGAGAGATGTTAGATAACAGAACAGAGGGTAACATGTTAGATGAGAGATGTCAGATAACAGAACAGAGGGTAACACGTTAGATGAGAGATCACAGATAACAGAACAGAGGGTAACATGTTAGATGAGAGATCACAGATAACAGAACAGAGGGTAACACGTTAGATGAGAGATGTCAGATAAATGAACAGAGGGTAACACGTTAGATGAGAGATGCCAGATAACAGAAAATAGGGTAACACGTTAGATGAGAGATGCCAGATAACAGAACAGAGGGTAACACGTTAGATGAGAGATGTCAGATAACAGAACAGAGGGTAACACGTTAGATGAGAGATGTCAGACAACAGAACAGAGGGTAACACATTAGATAAGAGATGCCAGATAACAGAACAGAGGGTAACACGTTAGCTGAGAGATACCAGATAACAGAACAGAGGGTAACACATTAGATGAGAGATGTCAGATAACCGAACAGAGGGTAACACGTTAGATGAGAGATGTCAGATAACAGAACAGAGGGTAACACGTTAGATGAGAGATGCCAGATAACAGAACAGAGGGTAACACGTTAGATGAGAGATGCAGATAACAGAACAGAGGGTAACACGTTAGATGAGAGATGCCAGATAACAGAACAGAGGGTAACATGTTAGATGAGAGATCACAGATAACAGAACAGAGGGTAACACGTTAGATGATAGATGCAGATAACAGAACAGATTGTAACACATTAGATAAGAGATGCCAGATAACAGAACAGAGGGTAACACGTTAGATGAGAGATCACAGATAACAGAACAGAGGGTAACACGTTAGATGAGAGATGCAGATAACAGAACAGATTGTAACACATTAGATAAGAGATGCCAGATAACAGAACAGAGGGTAACACGTTAGATGAGAGATGCCAGATAACAGAACAGAGGGTAACACGTTAGATGAGAGATCACAGATAACAGAACAGAGGGTAACACGTTAGATGATAGATGCAGATAACAGAACAGAGGGTAACACATTAGATAAGAGATGCCAGATAACAGAACAGAGGGTAACACATTAGATGAGAGATGTCAGATAACCGAACAGAGGGTAACACGTTAGATGAGAGATGCCAGATAACAGAACAGAGGGTAACATGTTAGATGAGAGATCACAGATAACAGAACAGAGGGTAACATGTTAGATGAGAGATCACAGATAACAGAACAGAGGGTAACACGTTAGCTGAGAGATGCCAGATAACAGAACAGAGGGTAACACGTTAGATGAGAGATGCCAGATAACAGAACAGAGGGTAACACATTAGATGAGAGATGTCAGATAACAGAACAGAGGGTAACACGTTAGATGATACTGATGCAGAGAACAGAACAGAGGGTAACACGTTAGATGATAGATGCAGATAACAGAACAGAGGGTAACACGTTAGATGAGAGATGTCAGATAACAGAACAGAGGGTAACACATTAGATGAGAGATGTCAGATAACAGAACAGAGGGTAACACGTTAGATGATAGATGCAGATAACAGAACAGAGGGTAACACGTTAAATGAGAGATGCCAGATAACAGAACAGAGGGTAACACGTTAGATGATAGATGCAGATAACAGAACAGAGGGTAACACATTAGATGAGAGATGTCAGATAACAGAACAGAGGGTAACACATTAGATGAGAGATGTCAGATAACAGAACAGAGGGTAACACGTTAGATGACAGATGTCAGATAACAGAACAGAGGGTAACACGTTAGATGATAGATGCAGATAACAGAACAGAGGGTAACACATTAGATGAGAGATGTCAGATAACAGAACAGAGGGTAACACATTAGATGAGAGATGTCAGATAACAGAACAGAGGGTAACACGTTAGATCAGTGCTTTCCAAACTGTGTGTCGGGACACACTAGTGTGTCGGCAGCAGTGTGTAGGTGTGTCCCTGCTTCAGCACAATTTTTTTTTAAATTTTAAAAAAATATTTGTGGGGTTTCTGACTTTCCGCCTGCCTGCTACGCATATCACATGGTTGACACGTGATTGACACCTAGGAGGGTCACAGATCATCTTAACCTATTGGCGCAGCTCAGTGGGAACTGAAACTATTCCCATTGGTGACACATTGGCTCCTGGCTGCATGTGTAGTCTCCTCAATCGGCTCGTGACTGCACGTGTAGTCTCCTTAATTGGCTCGTGTCTGCATGTGTAGTCAGTGAGTGGGACAGCAGTGTGTTTGCAGCGTGGGAAGTAGTCAATCGGACTCGCCGAGCTCTTAGGGAGGCAGCTTAAACGCTGAGCAGAAATCTGGGGGGTTTTTTGTAACTAGCTCCCAGTAGTGCATTGCTGTTCCTGCTCTTGATATATGGATAGGAAGTGAAAGCTTAAAAATGCTTGATGATGAAATGCGAGTGTCTTTATCTAATATTCCACCAAATATTCAGAAATTGTGTTCATCCCATCAACCTCATACATCCCATTAAAATAGTAAGTAGCTATTGGTGTTAAACTTTTTTTTAATTCTTGCACATACTTACTGTTACTTGTAAATACATTTTGTTATTATATAATTTATGTATGTGTCGTATCTCTTAAAACAAGTTTGTTTAACCTCCTTTTTGCTAGTACAACTGAATTACTGTGTCGCAAAATGATGTAGGTCTAAAAAGTGTGTCACCAACATGAAAAGTTTGTAAAGCTCTGCGTTAGATGATAGATGCAGAGAACAGAACAGAGGTTAACACATTAGATAAGAGATGCCAGATAACAGAACAGAGGGTAACACATTAGATGAGAGATGCCAGATAACAGAACAGAGGGTAACACATTAGATGAGAGATGCCAGATAACAGAACAGAGGGTAACACATTAGATAAGAGATGCCAGATAACAGAACAGAGGGTAACACGTTAGATGAGAAATGTCATATAACAGAACAGAGGGTAACATGTTAGATGATAGATGTCAGATAACAGAACAGAGGGTAACACGTTAGATGACAGATGTCAGATAACAGAACAGAGGGTAACACATTAGATGACAGATGTCAGATAACAGAACAGAGGGTAACACATTAGATGATGCAGATAACAGAACAGAGGGTAACACGTTAGATGATGCAGATAACAGAAAAGAGGGTAACACGTTAGATGATGCAGATAACAGAACAGAGGGTAACACGTTAGATGACAGATGTCAGACAGTCAGATAACAGAACAGAGGGTAACACGTTAGATGCCAGATAACAGAACAGAGGGTAACACGTTAGATGCCAGATAACAGAACAGAGGGTAACACATTAGATAAGAGATGCCAGATAACAGAACAGAGGGTAACACGTTAGATGAGAGATGCCAGATACCAGAACAGAGGGTAACATGTTAGATGAGAGATCACAGATAACAGAACAGAGGGTAACACGTTAGATGATAGATGCAGATAACAGAACAGAGGGTAACACGTTAGATGACAGATGTCAGATAACAGAACAGAGGGTAACACATTAGATGAGAGTTGTCAGATAACAGAACAGAGGGTAACACGTTAGATGATAGATGCTGAGAGCAGAACAGAGGGTAACACGTTAGATGAGAGATGCCAGATAATAGAACAGAGGGTAACATGTTAGATGAGAGATCACAGATAACAGAACAGAGGGTAACACGTTAGATGAGAGATGCCAGATAACAGAACAGAGGGTAACACGTTAGATGAGAGATGCAGATAACAGAACAGAGGGTAACACGTTAGATGAGAGATGCCAGATAACAGAACAGAGGGTAACATGTTAGATGAGAGATGCCAGATAACAGAACAGAGGGTAACACGTTAGATGAGAGATGCAGATAACAGAACAGAGGGTAACACGTTAGATGAGAGATGCCAGATAACAGAACAGAGGGTAACATGTTAGATGAGAGATCACAGATAACAGAACAGAGGGTAACACGTTAGATGAGAGATGCAGATAACAGAACAGATTGTAACACATTAGATAAGAGATGCCAGATAACAGAACAGAGGGTAACACGTTAGATGATAGATGCAGATAACAGAACAGAGGGTAACACATTAGATAAGAGATGCCAGATAACAGAACAGAGGGTAACACATTAGATGAGAGATGTCAGATAACCGAACAGAGGGTAACACGTTAGATGAGAGATGCCAGATAACAGAACAGAGGGTAACATGTTAGATGAGAGATCACAGATAACAGAACAGAGGGTAACACGTTAGATGATAGATGCAGATAACAGAATAGATTGTAACACATTAGATAAGAGATGCCAGATAACAGAACAGAGGGTAACACGTTAGATGAGAGATCACAGATAACAGAACAGAGGGTAACACGTTAGATGATAGATGCAGATAACAGAACAGAGGGTAACACATTAGATAAGAGATGCCAGATAACAGAACAGAGGGTAACACATTAGATGAGAGATCACAGATAACAGAACAGAGGGTAACACATTAGATGATAGATGCAGATAACAGAACAGAGGGTAACACGTTAGATGAGAGATGCCAGATAACAGAACAGAGGGTAACACGTTAGATGATAGATGCAGATAACAGAACAGATTGTAACACATTAGATAAGAGATGCCAGATAACAGAACAGAGGGTAACACGTTAGATGATAGATGCCAGATAACAGAACAGAGGGTAACACATTAGATAAGAGATGTCATATAACAGAACAGAGGGTAACACGTTAGATGAGAGATGCCAGATAACAGAACAGAGGGTAACACATTAGATGAGAGATGTCAGATAACAGAACAGAGGGTAACACATTAGATAAGAGATGTCAGATAACAGAACAGAGGGTAACACGTTAGATGATAGATGCAGATAACAGAACAGAGGGTAACACGTTAGATGAGAGATGCAGATAACAGAACAGAGGGTAACACGTTAGATGAGAGATGCCAGATAACAGAACAGAGGGTAACACGTTAGATGATAGATGCAGATAACAGAACAAAGGGTAACACGTTAGATGACAGATGTCAGATAACAGAACAGAGGGTAACACGTTAGATGATAGATGCAGATAACAGAACAGAGGGTAACACATTAGATGAGAGATGTCAGATAACAGAACAGAGGGTAACACATTAGATGAGAGATGTCAGATAACAGAACAGAGGGTAACACGTTAGATCAGTGCTTTCCAAACTGTGTGTCGGGACACACTAGTGTGTCGGCAGCAGTGTGTAGGTGTGTCCCTGCTTCAGCACAATTTTTTTTTAAATTTTAAAAAAATATTTGTGGGGTTTCTGACTTTCCGCCTGCCTGCTACGCATATCACATGGTTGACACGTGATTGACACCTAGGAGGGTCACAGATCATCTTAACCTATTGGCGCAGCTCAGTGGGAACTGAAACTATTCCCATTGGTGACACATTGGCTCCTGGCTGCATGTGTAGTCTCCTCAATCGGCTCGTGACTGCACGTGTAGTCTCCTTAATTGGCTCGTGTCTGCATGTGTAGTCAGTGAGTGGGACAGCAGTGTGTTTGCAGCGTGGGAAGTAGTCAATCGGACTCGCCGAGCTCTTAGGGAGGCAGCTTAAACGCTGAGCAGAAATCTGGGTTTTTTTTTGTAACTAGCTCCCAGTAGTGCATTGCTGTTCCTGCTCTTGATATATGGATAGGAAGTGAAAGCTTAAAAATGCTTGATGATGAAATGCGAGTGTCTTTATCTAATATTCCACCAAATATTCAGAAATTGTGTTCATCCCATCAACCTCATACATCCCATTAAAATAGTAAGTAGCTATTGGTGTTAAACTTTTTTTTAATTCTTGCACATACTTACTGTTACTTGTAAATACATTTTGTTATTATATAATTTATGTATGTGTCGTATCTCTTATAACAAGTTTGTTTAACCTCCTTTTTGCTAGTACAACTGAATTACTGTGTCGCAAAATGATGTAGGTCTAAAAAGTGTGTCACCAACATGAAAAGTTTGTAAAGCTCTGCGTTAGATGATAGATGCAGAGAACAGAACAGAGGGTAACACATTAGATAATAGATGCCAGATAACAGAACAGAGGGTAACACATTAGATGAGAGATGCCAGATAACAGAACAGAGGGTAACACATTAGATGAGAGATGCTAGATAACCGAACAGAGGGTAACACATTAGATAAGAGATGTCAGATAACAGAACAGAGGGTAACACATTAGATGAGAGATGCCAGATAACAGAACAGAGGGTAACACATTAGATAAGAGATGCCAGATAACAGAACAGAGGGTAACACATTAGATAAGAGATGCCAGATAACAGAACAGAGGGTAACACATTAGATAAGAGATGCCAGATAACAGAACAGAGGGTAACACATTAGATGAGAGATGCCAGATAACAGAACAGAGGGTAACACATTAGATAAGAGATGCCAGATAACAGAACAGAGAGTAACAGATTAGATGAGAGATGCCAGATAACAGAACAGAGGGTAACATGTTAGATGAGAGATGTCAGATAACAGAACAGAGGGTAACACATTAGATAAGAGATGATAGATAACAGAACAGAGGGTAACACATTAGATGAGAGATGCCAGATAACAGAACAGAGGGTAACACATTAGATAAGAGATGCCAGATAACAGAACAGAGGGTAACACGTTAGATGAGAGATGTCATATAACAGAACAGAGGGTAACACGTTAGATGAGAGATGTCAGATAACAGAACAGAGGGTAACATGTTAGATGACAGATGTCAGATAACAGAACAGAGGGTAACACGTTAGATGATGCAGATAACAGAACAGAGGGTAACACATTAGATGAGAGATGCCAGATAACAGAACAGAGGGTAACACATTAGATAAGAGATGCCAGATAACAGAACAGAGAGTAACAGATTAGATGAGAGATGCCAGATAACAGAACAGAGGGTAACATGTTAGATGAGAGATGTCAGATAACAGAACAGAGGGTAACACATTAGATAAGAGATGATAGATAACAGAACAGAGGGTAACACATTAGATGAGAGATGCCAGATAACAGAACAGAGGGTAACACATTAGATAAGAGATGCCAGATAACAGAACAGAGGGTAACACGTTAGATGAGAGATGTCATATAACAGAACAGAGGGTAACACGTTAGATGAGAGATGTCAGATAACAGAACAGAGGGTAACACGTTAGATGATGCAGATAACAGAACAGAGGGTAACACATTAGATGAGAGATGTCAGATAACAGAACAGAGGGTAACACATTAGATGATGCAGATAACAGAACAGAGGGTAACACGTTAGATGAGAGATGTCATATAACAGAACAGAGGGTAACACGTTAGATGATAGATGTCAGATAACAGAACAGAGGGTAACATGTTAGATGACAGATGTCAGATAACAGAACAGAGGGTAACACGTTAGATGACAGATGTCAGATAACAGAACAGAGGGTAACACATTAGATGATGCAGATAACAGAACAGAGGGTAACACGTTAGATGATGCAGATAACAGAACAGAGGGTAACACGTTAGATGACAGATGTCAGATAACAGAACAGAGGGTAACACATTAGATGATGCAGATAACAGAACAGAGGGTAACACGTTAGATGATGCAGATAACAGAACAGAGGGTAACACGTTAGATGCCAGATAACAGAACAGAGGGTAACACGTTAGATGCCAGATAACAGAACAGAGGGTAACACGTTAGATGAGAGATGCCAGATACCAGAACAGAGGGTAACATGTTAGATGAGAGATCACAGATAACAGAACAGAGGGTAACACGTTAGATGATAGATGCAGATAACAGAACAGAGGGTAACACGTTAGATGATAGATGCAGATAACAGAACAGAGGGTAACACGTTAGATGACAGATGTCAGATAACAGAACAGAGGGTAACACATTAGATGAGAGATGTCAGATAACAGAACAGAGGGTAACACGTTAGATGATAGATGCAGAGAGCAGAACAGAGGGTAACACGTTAGATGAGAGATGCCAGATAATAGAACAGAGGGTAACATGTTAGATGAGAGATCACAGATAACAGAACAGAGGGTAACACGTTAGATGAGATATGCAGATAACAGAACAGAGGGTAACACGTTAGATGAGAGATGCAGAGAACAGAACAGAGGGTAACACGTTAGATGAGAGATGTCAGATAACAGAACAGAGGGTAACACATTAGATGAGAGATGTCAGATAACAGAACAGAGGGTAAAACGTTAGATGAGAGATGCAGATAACAGAACAGAGGGTAACACGTTAGATGATAGATGCAGAGAGCAGAACAGAGGGTAACACGTTAGATGATAGATGCAGATAACAGAACAGAGGGTAACACATTAGATGAGAGATGTCAGATAACAGAACAGAGGGTAACACGTTAGATGATAGATGCAGATAACAGAACAGAGGGTAACACGTTAGATGATAGATGCAGATAACAGAACAGAGGGTAACACGTTAGATGATAGATGCAGATAACAGAACAGAGGGTAACACGTTAGATGATAGATGCAGATAACAGAACAGAGGGTAACACGTTAGATGAGAGATGTCAGATAACAGAACAGAGGGTAACACGTTAGATGATAGATGCAGATAACAGAACAGAGGGTAACACATTAGATGAGAGATGTCAAATAACAGAACAGAGGGTAACACGTTAGATGATAGATGCAGATAACAGAACAGAGGGTAACACATTAGATGAGAGATGTCAGATAACAGAACAGAGGGTAACACGTTAGATGAGAGATGTCAGATAACAGAACAGAGGGTAACACGTTAGATGATAGATGCAGATAACAGAACAGAGGGTAACACATTAGATGAGAGATGTCAAATAACAGAACAGAGGGTAACACGTTAGATGATAGATGCAGATAACAGAACAGAGGGTAACACGTTAGATGATAGATGCAGATAACAGAACAGAGGGTAACACGTTAGATGATAGATGCAGATAACAGAACAGAGGGTAACACATTAGATGAGAGATGTCAGATAACAGAACAGAGGGTAACACGTTAGATGATAGATGCAGATAACAGAACAGAGGGTAACACGTTAGATGAGAGATGTCAGATAACAGAACAGAGGGTAACACGTTAGATGATAGATGTCAGATAACAGAACAGAGGGTAACATGTTAGATAAGAGATTCTAGGCTACTGATCTGTGTCAGTGTCAATGGGCAACAGAGGGGGGGGGGGGTATCAGGTTGAATAAAGTTGCCAGTTCATGAATCAGGGGAGATAATATTGAAATAAACATTAAAAATACAGCTCATGCTCAAAAAAATACCAGCTGAGTGGTAATAGGACAAATGAAAGACTAACAAATCCTATAATTAACCTGTACGCTGCTCATATCTGATGCATCTCATACATCCTTTTATCTTCAAGTTCTAAAATGTTAAATTCTCTGTACACAACATTATTCTACACTGCTCATTAAATTCATTATCTGTGCTTGTTGCCCAATTAAAAAATCACTTTTGTAGTTTCTACTCTAATCTTTATAGATTTCAAAAACTGAACCAAAAATACATATCTAATGTTATATTCTCCAGGTTTATTGTCGTTTGCACTAAGCCAATATAAAGGATGTCTTATTAAAGGTTTTTGAATGTATAATTTGAACCTTCCTCATATTAACAGTATCCTAAACTAAGGTGCTATTTACTACTATTTCTTCCTGAAGCTATAAATAACAGTGTAAGTATTGACACAATGTCCACAGTCAAAGAATATTGGAAAGTGGTTTTTTTCTTCAATGTCTCCTCATTTTTGTCTCCATTAAAGGATTCCAAAAGTTTAATTTTTTTACTCTAATCACATTATCAAAAACCAATCTACATAGCTTAACAATAAAAACGTAGCTATTTTCAAGTCAAAACAAGCGTTATTAGCGTAATAAGACTATGGGGTCTATCTATCAAGCTCCGAATGGAGCTTGATGACCCGTGTTTCTGGCAAGTCTTCAGACTCGCCAGAAACAGCAGTTATGAAGCAGCGGTCTAAAGACCGCTGCTCCATAACCCTGTCTGCCTGCTATGAGCAGGCGGACAGTAATCGCCGCAATTCACTCCGATCGAATAAGATCGGGTTGATTGACACCTCCCTGCTGGCGGCCGATTGGCCGCGGGTCCGGAGGGGGTGGTGTTGCACCAGCAGATTTTGTGAGCTGCTGGTGCAATGCTGAATTCGGAGAGCGTATTGCTCTCTGCATTCAGCGAGGTCTTGCGGACCTGATCCGCACTGTTGGATCAGGTCCGCAAGACCTTTCATAAATAGACCTCTATATATTTTATTTGAGAAAAAACGTCATTCAAGCCAAACCCCCTTCTAGTGTGCCTTCATTACAAAATCGTGTGTCCAATCACAATGCGTTATCGTGCATATGATTAACGCATTGTTTTGTCACCCGGCGCATGCGCAATTCAATCCGGCGTTTCGCACATGCGCATATTGCCTCTTTAAATCCACATGTAACCTTATGCATGTACTGGCACAACGCATCCGCTATACAAAAAACGATCGATTGGATCTGTATTCCATCACACACAGGATATGGCTTGTCTACGGGCAAAGCCGGCTAATGCACTTACAAATTATTATCTGAACTTATAATTTATGGCTGTTAGGAACAGAGTGCAATATATAAGGAACAGAGTGCAATATAAAAAGTTACGGTATTGGGAATTATTAAAATTATGGTCACTGGAATTAATATTTAACTTAATTGTTAGAGTAAAAATGCATATCCAAAAAATCATATATATTAAATTAATAGGAGTTTCATTCATAATTAGTCGTACATTGAAACAATTAATTACATTTACTGCTCGTTATTGCAAGGGGAATTCTTGCAACGCAGCATTACGATCTTACCTGTTCTAGACCGCTTTCACATCTGTTTTTGCGAGTATCGATTCAGACGGTCTGATGTTTCAGAGGACGGTGACCTAAATGATGCCGCGTTACATAGATCGTGCATGTGCAGTACGGACAAAAATGGCCATATTGATAACTCAGGTTATCGTGAACGATTCGTTATAAAGAATACAGCTTCTAACAGTGGGTTTGGAAAACAATTCATTTTAGCAGATGAATATTCGGAGAACGCTAATAATAAGATAAGTAAAGCCTATTAGAAATATCATTATTAAAGATGGATATAAGCGATTTAAAACAAGTATTTGCAAACATTTAGTGTCCCTTTAATATTTTACATTTTTTATAGCAGTAGAAGGCTCTCTATATCAGTGTTTTCAGAGCTTTCTGTTCCAAAATGACACCATTCTACTCCAGTTATTGAATTAAAGCCCAGGTAACATGTATGTTCATTTAACGTGCTTGGTTCATTAGGCAATACATACTGTATTTAGATTTGCTAGAGTTAATAAAACATTAACTGAGATCTGATGTACACCTCCAGTACACCAGCTACATGCCCAAAACATGAGACCTCAAATCAGTTGCACATCTTTAGCAGGTCTTTTAAGAAGCTACATGTGTAAAACCATAAACTCCATGTCCTCAGCAACAGTAGGGAACCTTTTCAACAGAGGGCAAAAATATTTTGGGCCCCTAAAATGTAAATTAGTAGCAACAGTAATACTATACATGCTGTTCTGTATAAAGATTTTGGCTACAGATAGATAGATAGATAGATAGATAGATAGATAGATAGATAGATAGACCTGGAACTTGCACTAATAAAAGTCTCCCTTGCATTAGTATTGTATACATTCTGCACATGCCTATGTATAAAATGGACTGGCTGCTATGACCCGCCCAGCTCTCAGGCCCTGGTACTACTGCACCAGTGGTCGTTCCACCTCTGCTCCACAAGTCCTTTAAGAAGCTGTATGCCTAAAAAATGAGACTTCGGGGCTCATTTATCAAGCTCCAGATAGAGCTTGAGGGCCCGTGTTTCTGGCGAGCCTGCAGGCTCGCCAGAAACACCAGTTATGAAGAAGCAGTCTAAAGACCGCTGCTCCATAACCCTGTCCACCTGCTCTGAGCAGCCGGACAGACATTGCCGAAAATCAACCTGATCGAGTACGAATACGGAGAGCGTATTGCTCTTCGCATTTAGTGAGGTCTGGCGGACCTGATCCACACTGTCGGATCAGGTCCACCAGACCTTTGATAAATATCCCCTTTAGGTCAGGTATATGTCCTCTGCCAACTGTTTTAGAAGCTACATGCCAAAAACATAAGAGCTCAGGTCAGATGCATGTCTTTCACAAGACCTTTAAGAATCAGTATGCCTAAACCTCGGACCTTAGATCATAAGTATGTTTTGACTGCGTACAAGGTATGCTGTATGTCATTAAGTATGAGAGCTGTACACTGTATGGCTCTTCCTGGGCTGAGGCAGAACAAGTGTCATTGAGACTTCCTTATTCTGCATGTTTTAGCAATAGTGCTATGGAGCTCACCCTAAGCAAACAATCGCAGGGATATGATTGAATACCTGTCAGTGAGGTGCCTCTATTAGATGAGATACACAATGTGATCAGTGTGTATCTCATGCTGTTGCTGGATGACTTATACAAGGCTATACAGCAACAGTACCGTAACAGTAAAATGCAAGTGGTGCATGGAGTTTGACTATTGAGAATCAATTGCAGCAAACAAATGGTTAATTTGTTTAATAAATCTTTAGACTTGGCTGATATGTTATTCTATAGCAACACAATAGAAATGTCTTGTAATTACAAGCTGTTTACTGTTCCTTTAGGTGTGATACTGTTGTTCCCCATATGAATTACTAGCTGAAACACTGACAAAGTAGTTGGGCTGTTACTGGTCATTAGTGAATGACTTTTTTTTAACTTTGGTATTTTAGAGGTAATCATTTCCTTAATGTTAGTTTTTAACACACAGTGTTTTGAATATTACTTCCCCTTTTAAATGATACTATGATAATCATATGATAATGGCTACATTTCTTACATTTTATTATTATTATTAGTAGTAGTAGTAGTAATATGAAGAGTGCCAATAGATTCCACAGTGCTAAACATTTTAAATATTTTATTACAGATTTTCTTTGAATGTTATGAAAAAAACATTCTGTAATCAGATGAATGAAATAACTTTATGCTGTTTTTACAAATGTGAAAACCCCTTCTGGCAAAAAACAGAGGAATAGCAGCATCTCATGTCTTAGTACTGGGTAATGTTCCCTGTCCTGGCTGACCCCAAGGGATGTCTTTTGTCAAGATAATGTAATGTGACATTCCAGTGCTCCAAAATAATGCACCTTGCACAGAACCTGATTAGTCACATGTTTGCATATATACATTTCTCAAGAGATACAACAGATCTCTATTGATTTCCCAACCATACTACAAATAGTTAGTATGTTATTTAGTTATTTAGTGTGCCCCAGCAACTTTCTTGGAATCTCCCTATTGTAATAGAATGTTAACAAAAAATGTAGTCAATCAAAACACAGCATTCTATGGCACCACTGAATTTCATTGCTGGTTGTAATGTTGACATTTTCACATGCAAAGTTTAAATTATGTAGTTTAAACAGATACCTTGAAAAAGACTTTACAAATTCACTCCCCCCTGGCATACCAAACTAAAAATATATATCTTTTTACTGTACTCCACAAAACCCTTGCTTTACTCCACCCTGTTCCAACTACACATAACCTATGACTTAAATTTTCAGTGCAGTTTAATATACACAACAATGCATTTCAAATTTTGGGGTGGATCACCATCTATCGTTTAATAAATATGCGCATGTCAACAGCTGTACATGAACACTTTTTGATGTCAACAGTTTTTTTTTCAAGTTACATTAAAAATGGTCGTATATGTAACGTGTCAGCCCAGTTTTCCTCATCATATTTAACAACGCATTTACAGGGTAATTTTTTAATGATCAAACCCAATGGATACAAGAAGTACCCCAAATAGTATGAGAATGGAACATTGTTTTTTTTTTTTTGCATGTGCAGTACACACTAACATTACCCCTGCCATACTAGATGACTATAAAAAGCAATATCATCAGCTCAATCAATAATAAGTACTTTTATACTAATACAAATTAGCCAAATCTATAACCCAACAATATTGATAATGTGCCTGTGAAAATACCTTACAAAAGACTTAGGGGCCAAATTATCATTATGCGAGCGGACATGATCCGATATTGCGGATCATGTCCGCTGCACATCGATAAATGCTGACTTTATAAATTCTCTGCATTTATCATTGCACCAGCAGTTCTGGTCAACTGCTGATGCAAAACCACCCCCTGGTCGCTAGCAGGGGGTGTCAATCAAACCGATCGTATTCAATCAGGTTGATTTCTGACGATGTCTGTCCGCGACCTCAGAGCAGACGGACAGGTTATGGAGCAGCGGTCTTTAGACCGCTGCTTCATAACTTGTGTTTCCAGAAACACGGGCCTTAAACTCCATACAGAGCTTGATAAATAGGCCCCTAACACTCATTTCTGTATGCTATTTGAAGCACACATCACCTATTAGCTTCACTAAGCAATATTAAAAAGACTGGTGACTGGCCGCAACTTGTCACTTATTATTGGCTCACCGGCTGCAATGCTTGAGGCACACAAGAAAGACTCTACCTATGTGTTTAATCCCTTTGTGGAGTTAAACACATACATTTTTAGAGTACATAGTGTAAACATGACATAAGAGCCTATAGCACTCAGCAATATATGTCCCTCACTAAAAGCCTTTTTAAGGTAGAGAGGGCATTTTAAGGTAAGGATATAACTAGCCATCTGAAAAGTTTCCCCACCGTCATATTGATTAGTGATATCCTCAGCTAGGGGCTATGATACTTTGCTTGAGAATCACTGGTCTAGTAGTTAATACACAGCCTGCTTTTTCTCAGTTTCAGTCATACCAAGCCCGCTCCTTCTTGTCAAACTATACAAAAGCTTTAGCTATAAATGTCACCAATACAGTCTTGTTTTCAAATCAAAGTGTTATATTGAGATCCCAACAAACACTGTACAAATGTATAGATTCCAGCAACACAGTTATATCATGCCTAGAAAAGGATTGTCCATATAGTAACTTGTAAATAGTTAAAGGGACACTGTACCCAAAAGTTTTCTTTCGTGATTCAGATTGAGCATGAAATTTTAAGCAACTTTCTAATTTTACTCCTATTATCAAATTTTCTTCATTCTCTTGTTATCTTTATTTGAAATGCAAGAATGTAAGTTTAGATGCCGGCCCATTTTTGGTGAACAACCTGGGTTGTCCTTGCTGATTGATGGATGAATTCATACACCAATAAAAAAGTGCTGTCCAGAGTACTGAAACCAAAAAAAAGCTTAGATGCCTTTTTTTTTTCAAATAATGATAGCAAGAGAACGAAGAAAAATTGATAATAGGAGTAAATTAGAAAGTTGCCTAAAATTGCATGCTCTTTCTGAATTACAAAAGAAAAAATTTGGGTACAGTGTCCCTTTAATGTATATAACCAGATTATAGAGCATATTGCATTGCATTTTTATTGTAATTATTTTTGTGCAGAGGTAAATAAAACTGTTTTATGTTAAAATGAAAATGAGAAACATTAGAAATAGATAGACAGACAGAGAGATAGGTAGATAAACAGACAGACAGAGAGATAGGTAGATAGGTATATAGACAGACAGATAGACAGAAAGGTAAATAGGTATGCAGAGATAGTTAGCCTTTTGTAGATAAATCACTTAGGGCCAGATTACGAGTGGCGCACTAATAGTTACGTTCAAGCAAAAAAGGGGAATTATCATGGCTGTTTGCGGTGGGTGTAGCGCTCATATTACAAGTTAAAAGCAATCGATTGAGCACCGCATCCTTGCGACTTCAGAACTCTGTTTAACTGTTTCTCAAAAACAAAAAAGTGTCACAAAACACATAAAACATACATTACAAAGTACACTTACACACTCATAATAACACTATCTAATAAAATATTATTTGAAAAAATATTTTTACAAAAAAGTTATAAAGGTTCAAAAGTTATGAAGTCTCATGTGTTAGAAAAAAAAGGTAGGCAAAGGGCTTTAACATAGAAATACATACATATAGCTATACTATAATTGCATTTGTAACATGTCCGTCACTGTTGCCAGTTGCGCACACATCCTCAAAGGAATGTTGGCTGCGGGCACAGTCAAAAGAATCCACCTGGATGCAGCTTTGCTGCTTCCTTTCACCAAACGCGCAACCGCCCGCACAAAATAACTAAAAAACAAATAACAGACTGTAGGAAATATAAAAAAAACACATAACCGCCTGCACAAAGTATAACAAAAAAAAAACGCTTGCACAAATTATTAACAAACCCCTAAACCTCCAACCCCCCGCATCGCAATAAACTTAATTAATCTATTAACCCCTAAACCGCCAAACCCCCACATTGCAATAACCATAATATATTAACCCCTATACCCCCAAACCCCCAATGCAAATAATTAATTTAATTACTCACCTAACACCCCCTAAATTAACCCCAATTACTACTTAATTACAATTTAAATAAAAAAACTAACATTCAACTGCAAAAAATAAAAAAGTCTAACATTACAGAAAAAAATAAACAAAATTATAAAAAAATAAAAAAAATTATACATAATCGATATGATAATAAAAATGCCCCCCAAAATAAAAACACCCCCTAATCTAAACTACCAATAGCCCTTAAAGGGCCTTTGTAGGGCATTGCCCTAAGTTAAACAGCTCTTTTACCTCTAAAAAATACTAAGTCCCCACTAACAGTAAAAACCCCCCACCCACCAAACCCCCCACAATAAAATAACCTAACACAAAAAAAACCTAAACTACCCACTGCCCCTAAAGGGACATTTGAATGGGCATTGCCCTTTAAAGGGCATTCAGCTCTTTTACTGCCCTTAAAAGGGCAATCAGCTCTTTTTCAAGCCCAAAAACACCCTAATCTAAAAAAAAACACACCCCAAAAATGAAAATAAAAAAGCCTAAACCTAAGCCCCAAATAGGTACTTACAGTTCCTGAAGTCCGGTGGAGAAGGGCTTCTTCCAGACGGATCCATCATCTTCTATCTTCATCCGGAGTGAAGGCGATGCAGAGCTGTGCTCCCAGTGCCTGGATCCTCAACTGCGGCGGTCCTTGGCGGTGTGGAGGCTCCTCTTCATGCGATCGTCTGTCGCACACTGAAGATTGAATGCAAGGTAACCCATATTTATTGGGGGCACTAAACCGCCGCACTCCCGCCCCCAACGTCGCCGCTAATATAATAAAGTTATTAATCCCAAATTGATTAACCCCTAAACCCCTAAACCTAAGTCTAACCCTAACACCCCCCTTAAATATAATTTAAATAAAACAAACTAAAATTACTATCATTAAATAAATTAATTCTATTTAAAACTAAATACTTACCTATAAAATAAACCCTAATATAGTTACAATATAACTAATAGTTACATTGTAGCTATTTTAGGATTTATATTTATTTTACAGGCAACTTTGTATTTATTTTAACTAGGTACAATAGCTATTAAATAGTTAATAACTATTTAATAGCTACCTAGTTAAAATAATTACCTGTAAAATAAATCCTAACCTAAGTTACAAATACACCTAAAAATACACAATCAATAAATTAATTAAACTACCTACAATTATCTAAACTGAAATACAATTAAATAAACTAAACTATAGTACAAACCCCCCCCCCCACTAAATTACAAAAAATAAAAAAGAATTACAAGAAGTTTAAACTAATTACACCTAATCTAAGCCCCCTAATAAAATAAAAAAGCCCCCCAAAATAATAAAATGCCCTACCCTATCCTAAATTAAAAAGTAATCAGCTCTTTAACCAGCCCTTAAAAGGGCTTTCTGTGGGGCATTGCCCCAAAGTAATCAGCTCTTTTTCCTGTAAATAAAAATACAATCCCCCCCAACATTACAACCCACCACCCACATACCCCTACTCTAAAACCCACCCAATCCCCCCTTAAAAAAAACCTAACACTACCCCCCCTGAAGATCACCCTACCTGGAGCCATGTTCACCCAGCCGGGCACCGATGGGCCAGAAGTGGACATCCGGAGCAGCAGAAGTCTTCATCCGATCGGGGCAGAAGAGGTCCTCCAAGCGACAGATATCTTAATCCAAGCGGCATCTTCAATCTTCAATCAACAGGAGCGGAGCGGAGCCATCTTGAATCCATCCAACGCGGAGCCATCCTCTTCGTACGATGTCCTAAGTCCGAATGAAGGTTCCTTTAAATGACGTCATCCAAGATGGCGTCCCTCAAATTCTGATTGGCTGATAGGATTCTATCAGCCAATCAGAATTAAGGTAGGAAAAATCTGATTGACTGATGCAATCAGCCAATCAGATTGAAGTTCAATCCGATTGGCTGATCCAATCAGCCAATTGGATTGACCTTGCATTCTATTGGCTGTTCCGATCAGAGCTGATTACTTTTTAGGATAGCGTAGGGCATTTTATTATTTTGGGGTGTTTTTTTATTTTATTAGGGTGCTTAGATTAGGTATAATTAGTTTAAACTTCTTGTAATTCTTTTTTATTTTTTGTAATTTAGTGTTTGTTTTTTGCACTATAGTTTAGTTTATTGTATTTTAGTTTAGATAATTGTAGTTAATTGACTTAATTAATTTATTGATAGTGTAGTGTTAGGTGTACTTGTAACTTAGGTTAGGATTTATTTTACAGGTAATTTTGTAATTATTTTAACTAGGTAGCTATTAAATAGTAATTAACTATTTAATAGCTATTGTACCTAGTTAAAATAAATACAAAGTTGTCTGTAAAACAAATATAAATCCTAAAATAGCTACAATGTAACTAGTATTAGGGTTTATTTTACAGGTAAGTATTTAGTTTTAAATATAATTAATTTAATGATAGTAAATTTAGTTCGTTTAATTTAAATTATATTTAAGTAAGGGGGTGTTAGGGCTAGGGGTTAATAACTTTATTATAGTAGCGGCGACGTTGGGGGCGGGAGATTAGGGGTTAATAATTGTAGGTAGGTGGCGGCGATGTTAGGGAGGGCAGATTAGGGGTTAATAAAAATTATTATAGTGTGTACTCGATCGGGTTGAATTGTGGTGAAGTCTGTACACCTTCTCAGAGCAGGCGGACAGGTTATGGAGCAGCGGTCTTTAGACTGCTGCTTCATAGCTGGTGTTTCTGGCGAGCCTGCATCCGGAGCTTGATAAATGGGCCCCTAAGTATTAGATTAGGGGGTGTTTTTATTTTGAGGGGGATTTTTTATTTTTCTAGGGGTATTAGTTTAGGTTTATAAATTTTACTTTGGATAGCTTTGTTTATTTTTTTTGTGTAATTTTTATTTTTTTATTTTTTGTCACTTTAGCTTGGGGGTTTGTATTTTTTAAACATAGACTGCCCTCTGGGGCTGGCTTATCGCCTAGTATATATTTATGTAGCAGTATATACACATATAAACAAATGTATACATATTTACACACATAAAGATATATATATATATATATATATATATATATCAAATTTTAATAACGGAGGGGACGCAACTGCTATGAGCTTATAAAAAAGATATCCAACCAGTTGGCTACTAGGCTTGTACTGGTATGGTCTAGAATATATCAAGTATCTGGTGCAGACCCTTATATAGAATAGAAGAGTTTATATAGAGAGAGTAAATCCTGGAAAAAATAAATAGACCGGGATAAAAGACAGGGAATTCAGCACTCTTTTCAAAGTTTAAATTTAAGCTCAAAAAGGGTTTTTATGATGTGTCAACCATAGATGCTTGTGTAGCTGCAAAGGAGAGAACTCTCTGGCACTTAAGGTGTAATTACAAATGTGTATTCGAATAGGTAAAAAAATACCAAAGACCCAAATGGTATATATGATCTCTTTATAAAGATGTTAGATAGCATGAAAAATACAACATACTTACAAACCTGACCGGTCAGGGGATAGTGTCTATACATGAACAGAAATCATTAACATGATATGTAAATGTTTACACAGGTCAGGAGAACCTTTTGAATATACTGCAGTGTTAGAATGGGGAACAGTAATCAGACTACTACACCCTACTGCTTGCGGCACCTTAGTATATAAGGCTTAATGCCGGGCAGATATATAACTGGGATCTAAGTAGTTACAGTTAGTGTGCCCCAAATCGTATGCAGATAAAATAATACAATTTAAGGCCTAAACATTTATAGTATACATACATGTATCATAAAAGATATATTACTGGGGGACAAATAGTCAAGCTACTACACCCTGCTGCGTACGGCACCTTAAAGTATAAGGCTAAATGCCGGGCAGGTATTTAGATGGGATCTAAGTAGGTTGCAATAATGTGCCCCAAAATATGTACATATATCTTACTACTATGCAAGCAAACAGCGTAAGACAATAAACATATACAGCTAGCTCTGCCAGATGAATGAACAGCTGAAAAGATAGGTAGTCGCATAGAGGCAACTAGTCATGCTGTCGGGTGTAAATGTCCCTTAAGTATAGTCATGCATGCTGGAAAGTAGTTAGCCATGAAGCAAGTAAAAGTGTTATGCAAAGTACAGGATTTTGCCTCAGTGTAGCGTTATATTAGTAAGCCTCAAGCATTTGTTAGCAGTAGCATTCTCCTTAAAGAGCTTAGAGTATAACCCTCTCATCAGGGTAGCGACATCCAAGTCAGTCATGCAAGTGCCTATCAATCAGGCAATGAAAAGGCAGTATACGACCTGTTTCCTAAGTTTTTCCTTATGACTGGTTCTTAGTAGATGAGCCTCATTGAGTATAAGGGAACCCCGTTCTAGAGATCCATCAGGTGTGTTCGCTTGCAGCATGTCTGTTCCATGTAATCAACACCAACCACATGTTCCGGTCGGCTTGTCCAATGCCGACGCGCGTTTCACCCGCTAGGTGTGTCGGGCTTCGTCATGGCGTGATGACGTTGGGAGCATTTCGTCTCCCTTTTAAACTTTGCTGAATAGCACGCCCCTATTGAGAAAGTCTCACAGTGCCTCATTGAAAAGGATAGTTAGTAAAGGGACAAACCCCTTGAAGTGTGCGTCAACCAATACATATATAGTAATAATGAAGACAATTAGAATATACTCTTTTAAAACACTTACATGCTAAGATAAAGAAACCTTATACACCTATAGAAATCAATTGGGTTTTGGTCTATAAATAGTACTGATAGAAAGTCTTAAAGAGCGTAATTTACCTATTAACCTTTGTTGCCCTAGTAAGTTTTTAGTGAAAGTGCTCTAATACTTAGAAATGTATAGTATGTTATGGAATATAAAGGCATGTCTGGTCTGGGTAATATTGTGGAATGCAAGTAATGAAGGCAACAGCCATATTTTATAAAAAACAGGCCATGTCAATTCTATCATTTAACCCTTTAGGTATCTGAGTTTGGAGGATCATAATCCACCTGCATTCCTTCTGGAGGAGGACCTTATCATTATTGCCTCCTCTATTGTTAGTAATGCCTCTGTCAATACCAATGAATGAGAGGGAGTCAGAGATACAAGCATAAGCATCTTCAAAGTGCTTAGCCACATTGCTCTTAGGATTTTTATACTTAATGTCATCCCTGTGCTCAGTAATCCGGTCCTTGATGGCTCTCCTGGTTTTGCCCACATAAAAACGTGGGCAACTGCAGGAGAGAAGATAAATGACACCTTCAGTATTGCAGGTAATGTGATGCTTTAATTTGTATGTTTTGCCAGTGTGAGTGGAAAAAACTTTAGTTTTCACCATGTATTTACACGCCACACATCTTCCACATGGATGATTTCCAGTGGATCTGTGTATAGTGAGCCAGTCTGTTTGCTTTTTAGGTGATACAAACTGACTTCTCACCAATTTGTCTCTGAGATTAGGTGCTCTTCTGGCAGTGATGTTTGGGTGGTCTCCCACCTCCTTAGATACCCCTTCATCACTTGTTAAGACATGCCAGTTTTTATCAAGTATCATTCGCAGAGCTGACCAGTGACAGTTATAGTCTGCGATCAATCTGATTGGACCTTGCACAGATTTCTCCTTTGGCATCAGAATTTGCTCACGATTTAGGTGGGCTGCTTCATTGAGAGCCCTTTTGACGACTTTCTTCGAGTACCCCCTGTCCTCAAAACGTTTTTTCATTTCCGAAGCATGCTCATAATATTTTGTTTTTGTTGAGCAATTGCGACGTAGTCTAAGGAACTGTCCCTTGGGTATTCCCTTTTTGAGATGGTCAGGATGGTGGCTAGTTGCAAGAAGCAAACTATTTGTTGCTGTTGCCTTACGGAAGTTCTCAGTTTCAATTGAGCCCTGATTAAGATTTATCTTAATATCCAAAAAGGATATTTCCTCCTTACTGCTCTGCAGTGTGAGAAAGATATTTTTATCATTTTTATTCAGAGTGTCAACAAAGTCAAGGAGACCTTGTTCAGAGCCCTCCCATATGAGGAAAATGTCATCCACATATCTGAGCCATATGTGGATGTTCTCCTCAAAGAGAGGGCTCTGATACACATCCTCCATCTCCCAGGCTCCCAAATGTAGGCATGCATAGGTGGGGGCACAAGTCGCCCCCATAGCTGTCCCTTGCTGCTGTACATACACCTTTTTGTCAAAGAGAAATACATTGTTTGTCAAAATGAACTCTAACAGTTCCATGACAAAATCTGTGTGCTGCTGTGTTTGCATTCCTCTCATCATAAGAAAGTGTCTGCATGCTTTCATGCCAACATCGTGTGGAATTGATGAGTACAAGCCTTCCACATCCAGACATGCCATAATGGCACCTTGAGGGACCGAAAGCTTGTCAATTTTCCTTAGAAAGTCCGCTGTATCCAGGATATATGATGGTAATGTACTTAGAAAGGGTCTAAGAAAAAAGTCCACATAATTGCCTAAGTTTTCAGTCAAACTTCCAATTCCTGCAATTATTGGACGACCTGGCGGATGGCTAGCGTTTTTATGTATCTTTGGGATACAGTAGAAGACAGGTGTTATAGGGTGCTCAGGATAAAGATACTTATGCTCCGAATTTGTGATAAGGCCATTACTTTTTGCCTTTTTTAAGATGTTAAACAGCGTGTACTGAAGGGAAGATGTAGTATTATATGTCATAGATTTGTAGTGCTTTTTATTCAAAAGCTGACGTTTAGCCTCCAAGACATACATGTTTTCATCCCAGAGGACAAGGTTACCACCTTTGTCCGCTGGCTTTATTAGGAATCCTTTAGCATTCATGAGATCAGTTAGAGCTTTCCGTTCGGGTTTTGATAGGTTGTCATCCACTATTCCTGTAAGGGATAGTTGGTTAACCTCCTTCTCAACTTGTTTCACGAATATATTGACTGCCGGTACCATTGAGAGTTATGGCATAAATTTTGATTTAGCCTTTAAACATAGACTGCCCTCTGGGGCTGGCTTATCGCCTAGTATATATTTATGTAGCAGTATATACACATATAAACAAATTTATACATATTTACACACATAAAGATATATATATATACACACACACGGTATATGTGTGTGTGTGTGTGTGTGTGTGTGTGTGCATTAGAGCCCTTTGCTGTCAAGTAGATGAAAACATGTTAAAGCATATTTATGCAATATTCATATTTAATAAAGTGTTATGCTGTGTATTTATTGTAAATATTTCACATTCCAATGTTCTGCACATAGCAGAATATGTTCTATGTATTTTAAATAGATATTCCTATATACATATATATCTGTATATATCTATACCTATATATAACTATTTATATATATAAATATATATATATACTAGTCCTAAAGCCCGTTCACACGGGCCATTTTTTGCAGTACAGAGGTCCCACCCCTTGCGCTCTCTCCCTCCCCCTCTCTTTTGCTCTCTCTCCCTCTTTTGCGCTCTCTCACTCCACCTCTCTTTGGCTCTCTCTCTCCCCTCTCTTTTGCTCTTTCCCCTCTCTTTTTGCTCCCTCTCTCCCCCCTCTCTTTTGCTCTCTCCTCCCCTCTCTTTTCTGCTCTCTCTCTCCCCCTATCTTTTGCGCGCTCTCTCTCTCCCCCTCTCTTTTGCTCTCTCCCCCTCTCTTTTGCTCTCTCTCCCACTCTCTTTTGCTCTCTTTCCCCCCTCTCTTTTGCTCTCTCTCCCCCTCTCTTTTGCAATCTCTCCCCCATCTCTTTTGCGCGCTCTCTCTCCCCCATCTCTTTTGTGCTCTCTCTCTTCCCCCTCTCTTTTGCGCTCTCTCTCCCCATCCTTCTCTTTTGCGCTCTCTCTCTCCCCATCCCTCTCTTTTGCTCTGTCTCTCTCCCCATCCCTCTCTTTTGCTCTGTCTCTCTCCCCATCCCTCTCTTTTGCTCTCTCTCCCCATCCCTCTCTTTTGCTCTGTCTCTCTCCCCATCCCTCTTTTGCTCTGTCTCTCTCCCCATCCCTCTCTTTTGCTCTGTCTCTCTCCCCATCCCTCTCTTTTGCTCTGTCTCTCTTCCCATCCCTCTCTTTTGCTCTTTCTCCCCCTCTCTTTTGCGCTCTCTCTCTCCCACCTCTCTTTTGTGCTCTCTCCCCCCCCTCTCTTTTGCACGCTCTCTCTCTTCCCCTCTCTTTTGCGCTCTCTCTCTCCCCCTCTCTTTTGCGCTCTCTCTCCCCCTTCTCTTTTGCAATTTCTCCCCCCCTCTCTTTTGCGCTCTCTCCCCCTCTCTTTTGCGCTCTCTCTCCCCTCTCTTTTGCGCTCTCTCTCTCCCCTCTCTTTTGCACTCTGTCTCCCCCCTCTCTTTTGCACTCTCTCTCCCCCCTCTTTTTTGCGCTCTCTCTCCCCCCTCTCTTTTACGCTCTCTCTCCCACCTCTCTTTTTCTCTCTCTCTCCATCCCTCTCTTTTGCTCTCTCTCCCCCTCTCTTTTGCTCTCTCTCTTTCTCCCTCTTATTTTCTCTCTCCCCCTCTCTTTTGCTCTCTCTCTCTCTTCCCTCTATTTTGCTCTCTCCCCACTCTCTTGCTCTTTCCCATCTATTTTGCTCCCCCCTCTCTTGCTCTTTCCCTTCTATTTTGCTCTCTCTCCCCCCTTTCTTGCTCTTTCCCATCTATTTTGTTCTCTCCCCTCCCTTTCTATCTCTCTCCCCTTCTCTTTCTATCTCTCTCCCCTCTATCCCTCTCGCGCGCGCACCCGTCCACGCCCCTGCAACGTCCGGCCACGCCCCTGTCTCGCCCGCACTGGCTGTTCAGGAAGGGACTCTAAGGCCAGGTGTGTCTGTCCTCGCGAGCAGTCTCTACTGCGCATGACAGCTTCGGACAAACACACTTGGCCTTTTATTATATAGGCTATAGGTATAGATATATATTTTACCAATAAATAGAACATAAAACCGTCGATGTGAAGAACATTGGAATGTGAAATATTCATATTTTCATGTCGGGTTAGCGCACTTGAGAATATGAAATCAGGATTGCACACGAGTAGGGTTTTAGGTTTTTTCAACTTTTTTTCCCTATTGACTGCTATGGTGGAATACGTTACCGCACGTGTGATATCCTAACTTTGGCTTTTTGCATGCATCAGGTTAGTTTACTTCAACTTGTAATACGTGCGCTACCTGACGCATGCAAAAAACCTTACTTTTATCAGAGTTAGCATGCGAGCAGGAGCGTTAAATACCGCTCCACTTGTAATCTGGCCCGTAATACGTTTTTCTAATGGATTGTGACCATCCTGCCTTTGAAATATAAAATATACACACAAAGCTCTCTCCAGTTGCAGTTAGTTGTCTTACACAGAATTCATATGGTTTCTCAAATATAATGCCAGGCTACTTGGTTACATTTAGAAACTCATTTAATTTACCCAGAGTCATTTGCAATTTAACTGGGTACTCTCTGAGGTATTGAACAATTTTCAGAAGGGATGTGTTTCAGACAGAAGCATCCGAACAACCACTATTAAGCATCATCATGTATAATCATGTTTTTTTTTTCTTTCTTTAATGCTACAGCTGGAGGATATATTGATGCACAGCTCTGCAGAAATCTAATATTTTGACAGTTTATTGAAAGAGCATCTGAAAGCAAAGCTTCCCATTGCAAGCTACTTTAAAATCCATTTAGATACAATCCCAGAGCACATTTATAAAGACAACATAACTATGCACAAGGAAACAATCTCTGTACATACATTTTGTTTTGTATGTAGTTCTCAAAGCTGCGCATTCCCTATTCCTTTGAAATTTGAATTATTACACACAAAGCAAGATTATTATCAGTTTGTACAGTATTTAAACCTGTAAAACTGCCTAAATCCAACTGAGACACTAAACTGTAGCAGAAA